>NW_027513805.1:20000-133837 GCF_048772815.1 Callospermophilus lateralis | reverse complement strand
GGAGGTTTTCTGTTGGAGACTAAACTCAGAACATCATGCATGCTCGGCAAGTGCTTCCCCATGGAGCTCTGCCACCAGCCCACCTTGGCCTTTCTTGGTGATCAGAGAAAGTGTCTGTTGGACTCTATTTTTAATGACTTACTGGGAAACTTCATGTCCTCTGATTCTACCTCTTCTTCAGGTCCAGTTGAAGGCAAAGGTGCTGTGGCGAGCCATCCCCCTTTTCATCTTCTTAGTCTGCTGTCAGGTCAATCTGGTCTCCTGTGCTTTTGTTGGGGAAAGGGGGAGAGGGGGGAACCATGTGCCACTCCTTTGGTTTCTTCTTGTTTCCAGATCCTTTGTTTGGTATTATGGCCTCAGATTCTGTGGACCCTTTCTACTGGATGTGAGGGATTCTGGCCTCCAACAGCGGGAGGCTTAGACTCACTGTGCCTCTTTTCTGCTGGACCAGCACCATTTAGTTAAACTACAGCCTTTCTGTGGAGCTCAGAGAATGGGCAGCTCTGTGGCCTGGAAAGTGTGCATGTGCCACGTCAAATAGCATGATCAACGGTGCATTCAGCCTGGGAAACACCATCTTCTTAAGAGTTGGGTTTGAATGCAATACAAAACCTGGAAGAGCAAGATAAGTCTCTGCTTGAGAATTTCTGAAAACTTAAAAAAACTAGAGTGTTTGAAATCCCTGAAATGAGATGGTGAGTCCACATAGAATACTCTCTAGAACTCTCTATTGGTTTCTCAGCTGCATCTTTTTCATATCTACAGGTGAAACATATGGATCAAAACCATGAGTGACAGTGGAGGGTCAAATATATCCAGTCACCTGTGTGTCTAGAAATGATTTTCTTGTGTATGTTGATGGTGCATTTGATGAACACGGTTTACAAATGGGGTTCCAAAGAGGTTCCAGTCACTCAGAATCAGAGCTCATCTGAACATGATGGAAAGGGAAGGTTGATTCCCAACTAGATTCAAATGTGCCAGCCCCATCTGCAGACTCAGGAAATGATTGGAATGTTCTCCAGTTTTATAAACTGATGAACGACGGGCCTCTCTGTCCAGCCAGAATGGATCTGTCCATGGGGATGGGAATGCAGTAGGCTCTTGAGGGGTACGTGACTTTCCAAACAGAATGACATGGGGTCTGGTGGGCTCGACAGAGAAACTGAGTTGTGTTCTTATCTTTGGTTTTGGGGGGTTATGCTATAATTGCTGCCAGCAACCTGAAGCCCATCCAATGTGGAAAAGGGGTCACATTCAATTCTGTAGGTTCATTTTATTAAATAATGTCTTGCTTTCTTGAGCTCACAGAGGCTTTGTGGCTGCCCGTTTCCTTAGGCACACTCATGGAGCTCGGTATCTCTGCAATGGTCAACTTGGGCCTCATCATGCAGCTCTTGGCTTGCACCAAGATGATTGAAGTGGGTGACACCCCAAAAGACCAAGCCTTCTTCAACGTGAGCTCAGAACTTTAAGAAAGATCATGGGTAAATTTCTGGTGTCTAGTTGAGAATTTGAATTGGCTCTAAAATTGGGGGCATTAAAACAGCCCAGTTTGGCCTGTGTGCTTTGCCTGCTGACCCTGTAGGTGCTCCATGGCCTGTTAGTGAGAGAGCACTTCTGGGTGGTGCTGGGTATGGGGGAAGGCCAGGCAGGGCAGGGGAGGGCCGGAATGCCCCAGAGGATGGACTTGAAGGATCAGTGCATGGAGGTCACCCCATCACCAGCCATGATTTCCATACCTCACGAAGGAGGTGACATCTACTTCAGAGCTGTCATAAGAATTCAATCAAAGCCAGATCCTGTGGAGTATGCCTCTAATTACAGCAGCTTTGGAGGCTGAGGCAGAAGGATCACTATTTGGAGGTCAACCTCAGCAACTTAGTGAGGCCCTAAGCACCTCAGTGAGACACTGTTTCTAAATAAAATAAAAAATGGCTGGGGATAAGACTCAGAAGTGAAGCACGTCTGCTCAGTCCTCAGTATAAAAAAAAAAGAGGATTAAATTAAATAATCACTCTCACAGTGCCTAACATATGGTAGTTATTTAGCAAGTGCTATTTTTCTTCTGTATTTAAAAGGATTTAATGAGCAAAAAGGTGATCCTCTCAGTCCAGCTCTGCTGTTGATTAGATTTTTTGATGTGGAAGAAATTTAGATAATAGTTCTGGAGTCTCAGTTTCTACATGCTGTTAAACTAGGTTAAGAGTATTGGCTGTATCAAATGATAGGCAGCCCCAATAATGGGGTCCAGCTTCAGAGTCAGCCAAGCCTAGCCTCTGTTAACTGGAATGTGCTATTTAGAAAACAATATTTACAATTTTCTACTCTGCCATCTTCCATACAGCATGTCTTTGAGATCTTAAGTTAGTAGGTTAAATAATTCAGTGAGAAATCCATCTAACTTAAATTGTGAGTTTCAGACACAAATCAAGATTGTAGAATATTTTTATGTATTAATGCATTAATCATTAATGAATTAAGTAATGCATTATAAAATATTAAGTAATGCATTTATTATTCAATGCCTTAAATTAATGCATTATCCTTCTAAGGCACTAATAAGTGGTTTTCTTTTTTTAATTTTTATTTTTGACATTTTATAATATACTTGGCTTAGTGCAGTGGTGCGCACCTCTAATTCCAGCAGTTCGGGAGGTTGATCCTGGAGCATTGTGAGTCAAAGCCAACCTCAGCAACAGCGATGCCCTAAGCAGCTCAGTGAGACTCTGTCTCTAAATAAAACCAAAATAGGGCTGGGGATGAGGTTCTGTGGTTGAGTGACCCTGAGTACAATCCCTAGTACCAAAATCAAAACAAACAAACAAAAAATTTGCATTATTTTTCTAAAGCCCAAATTGGGTTTTTTTTCTCTTTCTCTCTTTGTTTTTAATATTTTTTTATGCAGACCTGAAAATGGAACTCAGTGCCTCTACCACTGAGCTACAGCCTCAGAAGTTTTCTCCTTACCATTGACAATTTTTTAAAAATGTTTTTCCATATTAAGAATTCAAGATCATTTTTTAAAAAAAGAATTTAGGATGACTGGTCTGAAGTTTAGTAAAGCACTTGCCTATGGGCAGTGTCAGTATTTATCATCTATATTCCTGCCACACTCTGCTCAAGATTTTCTTAGGACCCTAGTGTTTGGCATGATTGTCGCCATCGGCCAGTCCATTATGGATGTGATGATAGGCATGGACAGGGACTCCCTCAAAGATGGGTTCTGGGATCTGCCTTCTGATCACCACTCAGGTGAACCCCCACTCTCACCCCGCTTCCTGAGTGACCCTGTTGTCCCTCTTCCTCCTCAGTAGTACTCAGCCAGACCTGGGGCCATGCCAGGCTCAGGGCTAGGCTCAAGGCTAAACACTGGCCTGAGCAGGGTAAGACCCCGGGTTGGAGGCTGGTCACCGCCCAAAAAGAAATCAATCAAATAAAGACACTGCGCCCATCTATAACGAGAAATACTGAAATCAATAAAGGCATGCTGTCCACCTGCAAACCCAAAAACAATTAAGAAACAAAAAAAAAATATTGGGGCTGGGGCTCAGTGGCAGAGGTTCACCTGGCATGTACAAGGCCTTGGGCTTGATCCTCAGCACCCCATAAAAATAAAAAAAAGATGTTGTGTCCACCTCCAACTAAAAAATAGATTTAAAAAAAAATAGAGAATTGAAAGACCCTGGCTTTGGCTTCTGAATTTTCATGAGGCAGATTGAGGAAGGGTCTCTTATTTGGCCCTCATAGCATAGAGGCCTGTCATTGAAGATGGAAGGAACCAGGGCACTGGGGCCAGTAACACAGAGTTCACTTCTATTAATTAATTTATTTTAATTCCGCAGTTCTTTGTGGCAGGCTTGATCGTCTTCCTTTTGCATGAGCTTCATTATAAGGGGCACGGCCTGGGCTCTGGATTTTCCCTCTCCATCTCAAGCAACATTTGTGAAACCATCCTGGGGAAGGCCTTCAACCCCACCACCATCAACACCGACCAAGGTAAGGGCCCTGCCTCCCGTTGGGCACATCTGCTGGAAGTTTTCATGTATGCAGAGTATTCCTCTGGGGGAAAATAACTGTTTCAGAATCATTTCTTCTGAATTTTCAGTGTGCAAATGTTTAAAATTATAGCTGAGTTCAGAAGCTCAAGCCTATCATCCCAGCAGCTCAGGAGGCCGAGGCAGGAGGATCACAAGCTGGAGGCCAGCCTCAGCAACTTAGTGAGGCCCTGTCTCTAAATAAAATATAAAAGGAGCTGGGGACAGGGCTCAGGGGTTAAGTGGTCCTGGGTTAAATCCCTAGTACCAAATAATAATAATAATAATAATAATAATAATAATAATAATAATTATTATTATTATTATTATTATAACAATAACAACAACAACACTTACAATCAAAATGATATCTAAACTTTCATGTCTTATAAGAATATTTCAAGGACAGTTAGCATGCCACAGAGTAATCCTGCCTCAAATTTCTTAGCAGGAACCTGCACTGAAAAGATAAAAAAGTGTTGATTTTAGTCTATTGTCTTCTGGTGGACATTTCAGTTCTTTCTCAGTCACAGTTAGCATCGAAGTGAATATCCTTGGGCAATCATCTGCACATATTTTAGCAGTTGTTCTTAGCGAATAAGATTCTAAACATAATATTTCTACACCAAACCACTTGTTCAGGCAAGGAGCAGTTAGTTCAATGATTACAAGTTCAAGGACAGCCTTAGCAAATAAGTGAGACCCTGTCTCAAAACAGTCATGAGTAGAATGACTGTTCCTGGGTTCAACCCACAGTATTGCCATTTTGGGGAGGAAGGCACTGGGGATTGAACTCATGGACAGTTAACCCCTGAGCCCCGTCCCCAACCCTCTTTTGTATTTTATTCAGAGACAGGGTCTCGCTGAGTTGCTTAGAGCCCCAATTTGGCTGACATTAGCCTCCAATTTGCAATCCTCCTGCCTTAGCCTCCAGAGCCACTGGGATTGCAGGCATGCACCATGACACCTGGCTTACAAATCTTAATAAAATAAAAATTGAAAAACATGTGAAACTTCTTAGAAGAGGGAAATTGACTTTTTTTTCTTTTCTTTTTCTTTTGGCCTCTGATCCCTGAATCTGTTTTTTGCTGGGAAGTCTCTCATGGAAAATATTTGCGTGCATTTTTCGTGTTTTTTTTTGGAATTGACTGTGGAGCTTGTTCTTGGCTTTCAGTGCCATGACATCAAATTGAGGAAACTGCAGATGAGTCCCTGCAGGGTGCCTGAGAGATCCCATGGGAAAGACTGGACCCCAGGTAGGAGTGTCGGTGACACTTACAGAAGAGTAGGCAAAGGTGACACGAGACTCTTCCTAGAATTTCAGAAAATCTAAGGTGAATTGAGGATCTGGGGGCAAAGCAGCTGGGCCCCGCTGTGGATGTGGCGGTGAAATCTGGGTAGGAGTTTAGGAGTCTGCCAAGACCTCCTGGCTTTGGCGGGGGGCTGCCTTCAAAAAGAGTGGGAGCAGTGGTGACCACAGGGGACCAGTCAGTGAAGGCTTGGGCCATGGCAGCCAGCCAGAGGATCACTTTGCTCTGGAGCAGGATGGTGAGTGAGTGGACAGTTTTGAAGGAATGATTTGCTGTCCCTTGGAGACAGGCTGAGAAAATGTCTGGCAAGGTGGCAAAGCCATTCAGCCTGAGTCAGCCAGTGTGACATCAGAGTGAGGGCCTTAGGACTTAGGGAGAGATGAAGGCCACAGACAACTGAGACATGGAGGTGGCTGCCTTGGCCACCTCTGGTACCTCGTTGGGGCAGAGATCTTACCTGGGGGGCTTTGAGTGGTGCTGTAAGGAGCCAAAATGGTGGAGCCACGGGGACAGCCCCAGGACGGGCAAGAGGATGGTGGAGCAGGCTCAGGTAGCTTTCAGCTGAAAGGCTTTCCTGTTAGCAGGAGTGCCACCACGGCTCAGCTTGTGACCTGTAAAGTGGGGTGTGGAAGGGCCCCTAGAGTGGAGAGTGCAGTTGGTCCTTCTTCCCTGAGGTTTATGACAGTCCAGGCTGGGAGGGAGGTGGACAGTATAGATGTCACATGGCTCTTGCCTCCTGTGACACTAGTGCATGAAACAACCCATTTTCTAGAGATCAGAGGGTAGTGATTTTCAAGAAATGACCATGTTAAACATTCAAAAAGCTTCTAAGGCCCACACCCTGCCATTGATGTCACCCACCTTTCATTTCAGACATTTGTCAGTAAGGTGCTGTTAAGCACTAGGCGCTTCTGTAGGTGCTAATAATACAAAGGGATAGAACGTAAGGTGTGTGAGCGTCAGTGTCATCCCAGGGCCCCGGGGTCAGAATAGAGCAGAGAAGGAAGATGGGGTGACTGGGGAAGAGTGATACAGGTCCATCTAGAGAACCAGGCAGGTGCAAAGGCCCTGGGGCAGAGATGAGTTGGTCTGTTTGAGGGTCCACTTATGGCTCAGCGGAGCAAGTGCGGGGATTCAGAGAGGTCATTGGTGGCAAGAGGAGCCAGGACAAGTCCCTACTCTCTCCTACTGAGATTGCTGAACTTCCTCCTTTACAAAATGCTCAAGGTTTCATGTCTCCAGATTCTTTACCATAGAAACATCAGCGGTTGTCCTACACAGCCACAGGTGGCAGGGAGAGGGGCTGTCAGAAGACCACCACGGGTATGCCAGGGGGCCAGGGAAAGCTAGGACAGCGTTTCTGTCACAGATATCCTGTCCATGTGGTCTACAGGACTAATGGCCCATCTGAGTGGCCATCCAGAAGGTGACACGAGTCCTGCTGTTCCAACTCTGGGGTAACAGGAAAATGCAGTCCCAGGGAGAGACTGGGACATCTGAGTCCCCAGCTATTAGCCACTCTGCCCACAGATGCCACGTTTAGTAAAGCACCGACCTGGGCCGCAGGGGCCATGGTGACAGCGTTTCCCACTGTGTTCTTGTTCTAAAGTCAGTCTCATGCCATTTCTGAAGTGCTCAGACCTTGGTGCCCTGTGCTGCAGTGTCCCTGGCTGGTCTGTTGCCTTTTCCTCAGGCCAGGCCCCTTTCTGCCTGTTGCTGAGGCTAAGGTAGGAGGATATCAACTTGGAGGCCAGCCTCAGCAACAGCAAGGCCTCAGCAACTCAGTGAGATGCTGTCAGTGAATGAAATACAAATAGGCTGGGAGTGGGGCTCAGTGGCTGAGGGCCCCTGGGTTCCATCCTTGGTGCCAAAAAAATCCAGATCATGACCCTGTGACTGTTGGTGCCATGAGTCTCCTGGCTGAGTCTCCTGGCTGATTCTGTTCTCCTGCCTCTGCTTTGGCCAGGAGGAGGCCCAAGACCCAGCGGAGTCCAGCCCTTTGTTCTTCCCTTCACGTTTGTATCCTACTCTGCCAACAGGCATGGAATTGGAGGTCGCCATCTTGCACTGTTCCATCCCTAGGCCATGAACACAGACAAAGTCCCAGCCCTTAGAGAGGTTTTCTCCCACCAGAATCACCTCTACCTCAGGAATCTCATTGCCTCCATCTTTGTCTTTGCTGTAATCATCCATTTCCAGGTATGTCCAGCATGAGCACAAAAAGTCTGCATTTTTTTTTTATTTTTTGGTACCAGGAATGGAACCCAGGGACATTGAACTCCTGAGCCCCATCCCCAGCCTTTTTTTAAATTTTATTTAGTTAGTATTCAATATTTTAAATAAAAGAAAAGGCAGGAATATTTAAAATAGTTTTGATTATTAGATGCATATAAAAATTAATATGTAGTGTCCAGGCCTGATGTGGTGGTACATACCTGTAATCTGAAAAATCATAGAGGCTGAGGCCTTGAAGGATCACATCTTTAAGACCACCCTTGGTTACTAAGAGAGACCAGTTCTCAAAATAAAATATTGAAGAATTGTGAATCTATATGAATGATAAAGCACCCCTGGTTTCAATCCCCAGTACCATATAAAACAGTAGTTTCCATACTTTAGACCCAAATCAGCATCCTCCACTCTATCTGCAACTATTTAAAGTTCTAAAAGGCAATAAATTTAGCCATACATACTACTAGTTGACTGATATTGACCATAATCTTGAAATATATACATAGAATCTTGAAATATGTACTTGAAATATATACATAATCTTGAAATATATACATATACACAATGTATTAGGTGTTCCC
The DNA here is from genome assembly GCF_048772815.1 of Callospermophilus lateralis. Classification (NCBI taxonomy): domain Eukaryota; kingdom Metazoa; phylum Chordata; class Mammalia; order Rodentia; family Sciuridae; genus Callospermophilus; species Callospermophilus lateralis. The sequence goes on along the minus strand of NW_027513805.1, from coordinate 125,677 downwards.
ATTATTTTTTCCAATAGCAATGAGAGAGGGAGAAAAACCAATTTAGCTTATGGGGCCACTTCTCTCTTTTCAGGACTAATGAATCAAATATTAAAAGGCTTTAGTGTTTAATTGATTATGATTTATGAAATCAGAATGATATGCATTCTGTGATTTCTTGCTTAATCTACATTGGAAACTTTATTTTTTCTGACTATCAGCATCTGTACACACCACAACACCCCACTCTATTTTTCAATAGTTACAAGTACCTGTGTTCATGCTTCATCAGTTAGTTATTCCCTTTTAAAAATAATTATGTGTTGCATTCTTTGTTTACAGAAAATTTATGAAGGTTAAAAACCAGTAATAATTTTCACAAATTTGACTTTAAAATAGATTTCATCACAAAACACACACAAGAAGCAAGAATGCTTTCTTTCTCAAATTTATTAGCCTTTCTAACATCCAATATCAGGAGATGAATGCTGCTCATGGAGGGATGTTCTTACCATCAAGAACAATCAATACTACTTTCTTCTATCCCATCAAATATTACAAAAAGTGCACATTTTACTGTGTTTCATATGCAGAACTTGACTTTTCATTATTTGTTTAGTGGGTTTTTGCTTTCTTTTTTATCACTTTGTTTTTCCTGTGTTTTCCAATACTCATTTTTTTGTGTGAGAGGTATGAAAAATAGATCACTAGAATTTTCTAACTTTTGCTGTATTCAATCATTTGATGACTTACTAGCTAATATTTCTATTAAAGCATCATTTTAAAGGTAGGACTGAGGTAAGCTAACAAAACTATTTTCAAGGTCTACTGCAGAATCAGCATAACTTTCTTGAGCTCTGTAGTTAGAACCACAATTTCTGTCCACAAACTGTGCACTTTTTGTTTTATTTTTTTTCTATATTGAGTAACTCTCTTTGAAATGAGGCACAGAAAATTGCTTTTTTAGAATTTTATCATTAATGAAAAATCTATTATTATTTATCATTAATTGACAGTCTGCTTACGATTTTTTCTTTAAATCTTGTGGTTATTCTATATGTATCATCTATAATCTATCATTAATGATAAATACTTGGGTTCTAATCTTGCTTTATTGAAGCTGACCATAGTTTTTTTTCTTTTAAGGATATTCTATTTGGTTAAAGCATAACTTCTTGAGAAATTCTGTAGATAGGTTTAGCATGTTTAAATATTATTTTCTTGAATATAGCATTCAATCAAAATGGAATGTTTCCAGACCAGATTTTCTTTCCAGTATATACATGAAAGAAACTGGATAAAATATGGAAAATAATATCCATGTTTTTCAGACACTAAAAACAGGCATAGCAGGTGAGTGAAACCATAAGCAATAAGTGTAGACTGGTTAGGTGAACTATAACTTTATTTTTAAAATTGTTCTTAATAAGTGTAGTTTGATAATCTGCTGTTAAAAATTATTGGTAAAGGGGAAGTAAGAATAGTTAAATTATACCAGTGTAAGAAAAACTTGAGGTCTGGCAGCTGAGAGTAGACTGTGGAGAAAAATTCATGTTATAATAGGGAAGAACATCCCACATTCTCTTCACCCTGTCACCTACTTAATCTCACCAAAAACCACCAAGACACTCAGAATAAAAGGTTTCAAGTTCAGTAGTCACACTCTCTCCAAATACAAAAAGCAGTTACAATTCAACTGAACACAGAAGCTTGTGTGCAAGTTACGAGGATCTGAGACATTTTATAAAACGTTAGGTTAAAGATGATTCTGTTTTTTTTTTCTTTTTTTTTTTGTATGTGTGTGTTTTATTTTGTTCTGAGGGTGTGGCTATTCCTTGGTTACCTTAACTCAACAAAGAAACTGTTATATTTTGATGAAATATCAGTGGCTGACCCACATTAAAAAAAGAAAAATATTTTCAAAATTTTAAAAAAGCCTAATTACAAATATATATATATATATATATATATATATATATATATATATATACTGCTTTCTCCCTCCACATTATGCATTTTAACGTTTTTATTTTAAGTTTTTATTTTATTTTCTATTTTTAGTTCTGAAAATTAGACAGTAAAAAAGCTTCTGGGAGAATTTACAACCAATTGCATGAGGGTCTGGGAAGCTGAGAGCCTGGAGCAAGGCTGGGAGGAGCAGACAGAAAGGAGTCTTCCTCTTAGTCACTGGAGGCCAACTATAAATAAAAAGAGACAAATATCAATAATTGTTTGTAAGCCAGAAAATGACACAGATTATCAAGTTAGTATGAGTTATGAAAATTTCATATAATCAAGAAAAAGGAAAAACCATGAACAGGATTAGAAAAAATAGGTGTAAATTTTATTTTTAGAAGTTTATTTGTGAAACACAAAAAATAAAGATGAATTTTATCTTATGACTTTAAATAGAAGGTAGAGAGTTATGCAAGTCATAAAGTACTTCACAAACCTTTCTTCAGTTACAAAAGCATAATAAATGTATAGCTTCTACTTATTTTACTCTTTATCATCCTTTGCATTTCGCCTAGGGTCACACTTGTAGAGTGTGACCAATAACTAAGCAAATAACTAATCAAGAAGATAATCACGAAGTTACACTTTTCTCAGAAAACCCCAATAAATTTCAGAGCAAAGAATTGATACAACACCTATTCATTCCCTTCTTTGGGAAAAGGTCCCTTTATAAATCATATAGAAGGAGAAATTGGCCATCTTTTAACAAAATGTTACTGGAAATAAATATGAGTTAGCTTCATTTAGAAGTAAATGGAAATAAAATAGCATCATTTTACAGTATCTTTCAGCATTAGCCTTGAAAAATGAAAAGTGGAAAAAGCTCTTTCTAAAGAGAAGAATACTTGGCAGCACACTTCACCCTTAATTACACTGTAAAAAATGTTACCTCAGCTAAGAAGGTACATAAACTTATAGGAAGAAATTAAGACTTTTCAAGAGTCTAGAAGGAACTTTTGAAGACTATAAAATTTTGGGGGTACAGTAATCGGGATGGATCTCTGAAAGAGATAATGCAGTGTAAATATCATGAGATTTCATGCTATCAAATACCAAAGCAAATATATCATGGACATTGTACAAGACAACCAAGTTGACAACTTGACTTCGCTAGTTGTATTTATCCAGCCTCTGATGATGCACAGGATGAATGAGGACTGAGTACCATAGTGGTTTCCAGTCACTGCATTTTATCTATCAAATACTTCTTACAAATATCCAGCCAGTTAGGAAGAGAGGTCTATTCCTAGGTTCTTGCAACAGCATCATTCTTTTCATCATTCTCTCATCATAAATTAAAAAGTGGATCTCTTTTAATGAAGAAATAATTTTAACAAGAAAAACCCAAACTTTTTTTTTTTTTTTTTACATTTTGCTTTTAGGGACAATAAATCCTAAGCACGCACCATTAATAAAGTGCCAAGGGATCATGCATAAAAGTGAATGAGACCACAGTTAACAAAAACAAAGATATTATATGGGTCTATGACCATGTTATTCACTGTATTTTCACCTACAAAAAAGAAATAAATAAAAAGGTACTGGCCTGGTAGAATTCTGGAACAGGTGATGATGTTGCTTATACTTCTTAAATTACATAACATTATATCAGTTTGTGCTACCAAGAGATAGACTACATAGATCCAGGAGCTAGACTGTCACAGTTGAAGATTCTTCATTCTCTATCACTCCCATTAACCCACTTGGCAATTACATTATCTTACACCATGCTTCCGCATCCTCTAGTTTTAGAAATCCTAATTATTTAAGAGGACACTATTCCACCAGGATGTCTAACAAGATTCGAACTAAAATTTAAACTGTACCTGAGGACTCAAAATTCCATGTACTAAAAAAAAAAAAAAAAAAAAAAAAAAACAGAAAGCAAGAGGGGAAAGTACAATCCTAGCTAGGTCAATTCACTCTCCTTATCAGAAGGACATTGATTCCATGTTGCAATGGAGATAAGAACTCAGATGATTCAATTTGAAAACAGATGATCCAATTCTCTTCTTTTTAGTACTCACTTTCCATACAGGAATTGTAAAAAGACCAGTGAAGTAGTTGTGTCTTGAGAAAATCATGGTGAGGAGGCTCAATTGATTTGGGCATATGTATGAGTTTCACTCAATCAGCTAAGTTGTAGAGACCAAAAAAAGTCCATTTAGGGGATCTAAAAAGAAGAGCAGAAAAAACACAAGATGACATTAATTTGACATTCAGTCTACACAGCTGTCAAAACTGTAATTAATTGCCCTGTTTTCCTTTTTATAAGTGTTTTTTCTTTCAGGAACAGACTCTCACCAGTACCATAAACTAAGTACAGAACTTTGACTGAAAAGCGAATTTTTGTGGTGTCACTATAGGGAACTGTGCTTTATGGCACCATAAGGACAGAAAGATTCATTTCCAGACAATTGCTGAAAGTGGTCTTTTCAAAATATTTTCATCAGTAGAAGAGAGTTTTTCTGGCTATGACCATTCAAGGCTTCCAACACTCAAGACTGTTTGAGACTCATGTAAATCACACTCTATGTCTCAAGTAGGACCCAATATGAGAGTGCAAGACAACTCCAAAATTTTACTTGGAGTAAGCAGAAGCCTCCTTTGAGATAAGACTGCAAACCCAGATTCTGTGCACCCAAACAAGCTCCCTTCCCTTTATTTCCATTGTGCTGATCTGAAGCACCCTACCTTAGAGACTTCCAAGATGCCTAGTCATGGTCTTAATCTCCCTCTTTGGGAGCCCTAATTAGAACTCAAATGCATCCTTCATCTGATTCCATACTTTCTGTTTTCCAGAAGTTCTTTGAAGTCTTTTGTCACTGGAGATCACCTCCTTTTTTCATTGTGAATGTTTATCTCATTTTATGCTTCTATTTTACTGTTACTTTAATTCATTGTGGGTAAAATAGAATTGTATATTTGAAGATCCAGGTCTCTAAGTAAAATAGTTATCTTAGTTTATGGGTTTATCATACACAGTCAAAAATGTTCAATACATTTTAATATGAATTTAGATCCATGATTAAAATTGGAGGAAATAAAATAGGCTTTATAAGGATGTAATTCTGCACTACAAAATTATCATTTTGTTTCACAAAGGATAAGAATTTTGGAAGATAACATGACACCAAAAAAAAAAGAATCACTATTTTTTATATATAGTTGTGCTTGAAAGAGAATAAAAACGTCACTATAAATTGATAATATAATATAAAAAAGCTTAATAACCATGTTCTTTTTTTTTGACAAAACATATTTGAAGCAAAAATACCAAATCCATTAATCTCCTCCAAATACAATACAGTGAATAGCATTTCCACAGAAAATATATAATTATAATGATATTGTGTAAATTTTTCAGACATAGATATAGAAGCTAAAAACACTAATATTCTTTCTCAAGGAACATTTAATTTGAAGCATAGTTCCATAAATCTGCAAATATAATTAAATTTTATTTATTATACACAGATCAGTACATCAAAAATGACCAAATACCTGGAAATAATTCCTTTGATATTTCTATTTCCTAGACAATAAAGCAAGCTTTAATATAGTATATCTTCTACCTTTTCAGTGACACATAATTTTGAAATTTTAAGTAAACTTCTCCTTTAGGCTCAAAAATCACCATATAACTATGGTACTAATACTATTAGTGATGGATATTAGAAGAAAAATTTTTAGTACTTTTAAGAGAGTTGTTTGAAATGAAACACTAGATCAACACATGATCCTTCAAACAAATTATGATAATGCATGCACAGCAATAAATTTGAAATAAAGAAGGTATAGACATTTATTAGCTACAGGACTTTGAAACCTCATGCTTTGGACCCAAAAGACAATTATTTTGCTTTGTCATTACAGCACTTTTCATAACTGTGTGGGGAGTTTTAGGCCCATGTTTTTGTTTTGTGATCTCACATGCTTCATTTATTCAGATGTATTAATGTAATATATGCTCATATGAGTAGTTTGAAATTATATGCCTCTTTCTAATTATAGAATTGTCTAGAAATTCTTGTTCCTCACAGTTTCTAAATTAGAGAGCAATTACCATGAAAGCTAGAAAATGCACAGTGGCTTAAAGAACTCTTCATCCAGGTTAAATAATTCAGTGAGAAATCCATCTAACTTAAATTGTGAGTTTCAGACACAAATCAAGATTGTAGAATATATTTATGTATTAATGCATTAATCATTAATGAATTAAGTAATGCATTATTAAATATTAAGTAACGCATTTATTATTCAATGCCTTAAATTAATGCATTATCCTTCTAAAGCACTAATAAGTGGTTTTCTTTTTTTAATTTTTATTTTTGACATTTTATAATATACTTGGCTTAGTGCAGTGGTGCGCACCACTAATTCCAGCAGTTCGGGAGGTTGATCCTGGAGGATTTTGAGTCAAAGCCAACCTCAGCAACAGCGAGGCCCTAAGCAGCTCAATGAGACTCTGTCTCTAAATAAAACCAAAATAGGGCTGGGGATGAGGTTCTGTGGTTGAGTGACCCTGAGTACAATCCCCAGTACAAAAATCAAAACAAACAAACAAAAAATTTGCATTATTTTTCTAAAGCCCAAATTGGGTGTTTTTTTTTTCTCTTTCTCTCTTTGTTTTTAATATTTTTTTTTTGCAGACCTGAAAATGGAACTCAGTGCCTCTACCACTGAGCTACAGCCCCAGAAATTTTCTCCTTACCCTTGACAATTTTTTAAAAATGTTTTTCCATATTAAGAATTCAAGATCATTTTTTTTTTTGAAAAAAGATTTAAGATGACTGGTCTGAAGTTTAGTATAGCACATGCCTACCGTCCGAAAGGCCCTAGGTTCAATCCCAATAGCCACAAAAAAGATGAAAGGTGCTTTCACTAGAAAGCCTCTGAGTTCTCATGCGCTTTGACGTGTGACAGTTGGACACTCCTCACCAAGGTTTCCGTGGGCAGAGTCAGTATTTGTCATCTGAATTACTTCCAGTCTCTGCTCAAGATTTTTTTGGACCCTAGTGTTTGGCATGATTGTCACCATCGGCCAGTCCATTAAGAATGTGATGACAGGCATGGACAGGGACCCCCTCAAAGATGGGTTCTGGGATCTGCCTTCTGATCACCACTCAGGTGAACCCCCACTCTCACCCCGCTTCCTGAGTGACCCTGTTGTCCCTCTTCCTCCTCAGCAGTACTCAGCCAGAGCTGGGGCCAGGCCAGGCTCAGGGCTGGGCTCAAGGCTAAACACTGGCCTGAGCAGGGTAAGGCCCCGGGTTGGAGGCTGGTCACCGCCCAAAAAGAAATCAATCAAATAAAGACACTGCGCCCATCTACAACGAGAAATACTGAAATCAATAAAGGCATGCTGTCCACCTGCAAACCCCAAAACAATTAAGAAACAAAAAAAAAAATATTGGGCCTGGGGCTCAGTAGCAGAGGTTCACCTGGCATGTACAAGGCCTTGGGCTCGATCCTCAGCACCCCATAAAAATTAAAAAAAAGACATTGTGTCCACTTCCAACTAAAAAATAGATTTAAAAAAAAATAGAGAATTGAAAGACCCTGGCTTTGGCTTCTGAATTTTCATGAGGCAGATTGAGGAAGGGTCTCTTATTTGGCCCTCATAGCAGAGAGCCCTGTCATTGAAGATGGAAGGAACCAGGGCACTGGGGCCAGTAACACAGAGTTCACTTTTATTAATTAATTTATTTTAATTCTGCAGTTCTTTGTGGCAGGCTTGATCGTCTTCCTTTTGCATGAGCTTCATTATAAAGGGCATGGCCTGGGCTCTGGCTTTTCCCTCTCCATCTCAAGCAACATCCTGGGGAAGGCCTTCAACCCCACCACCATCAACACCGACCAAGGTAAGGGCCCTGCCTCCGGTTGGGCACATCTGCTGGAAGTTTTCATGTATGCAGAGTATTCCTCTGGGGGAAAATAACTGTTTCAGAATCATTTCTTCTGAATTTTCAGTGTGCAAATGTTTAAAATTATAGCTGAGTGCAGAAGCTCAAGCCTGTCATCCCAGCAACTCAGGAGGGCGAGGCAGGAGGATCACAAGCTGGAGGCCAGCCTCAGCAACTTAGTGAGGCCCTGTCTCTAAATAAAATATAAAAGGAGCTGGGGACAGGGCTCAGGAGTTAAGTGGTCCTGGGTTAAATCCCTAGTACCAAATAATAATAATAATAATAATAAAAATAATAATAATAATAATAATTATTATTATTATTATTAAACAAGCATTGAATAGCCTTGTGCCTTGATCTTATACAATGTGAAAAATGAGTGTCTGTGGCTTATAAACCACCCAGTCTACCATAAATTATTATAGCAGCTTGATGAGAGTAAGGAAGTGCACCATGTGTGTCCTCACAGGATAAATTGAGAAGTTTCTTTGCAGCTCTCTTTTAATAAAGGACAATAATCCCATTCCATAGCTCTACCCACATGACTGAGTAACCTTCAAGACCCAACCTTTTTCTGCCTAGGCTTGTGATAAACTACCACAATATTACAATACATATTCACACAGGGTCTAGGACTGGTCATTTTGCCCCAAGTGTGTATAGCCAAGCTTCTGAAATCTGGACCTGGAAGTAACTGTCAAGTCCTCTATGTGTTCCTGGCAATAAACTTTCAAAGAATTCTTCAGTGCATATTAATAGTCGTATCTGTGTATTCACCAGGCTGCTCACTCAAGATAAGAAGTGGCCTCTTCCATTGTAAACTCCAGTCTAATGGAGAAAGCATAAAACCCATGTTGTCCCTTGCTGCACTGACACTAAACATTGCATATGAATCCTGGGATCCTTTATGGCTAATTACTGATCAGTAAATATTACATTGCAACAAGCATGTGGTAAAAAATTTAGGTAAAATATTGTTCACATTGGAGAAAAAGATCCTGGAAATCATGCAAGCTTAGGAAACTAATTAGGGGCTGGGGATCTGGCTCAAGTGGTATCATGCTCATCTGGCAAGCGTGGGACACTGGGTTCTATCCTCAGAACCACATAAAATAAAATAAAGATGTTGTGTCCCCTGAAAAAAAAAAAATATATATATATTTTTCAAAGTTCTCTCTCTCTCTCTCTCTCTCTCTCTCTCTCTCTCTCTCTCTCTCTCTCTCCCTCTCTCTCTCTCTCTCTCTTAAAAAAAAGAAAAACAAAAAGATATTAGTCACCGAATAATGTGGTTCATGATTGAGTTGTCAGACTCTTACCTGTTGGGCTTGATTTTTGTTATTGATTTAATTCTGTGTTTTCAACATGGTTGTTGTTTATGTGGTTCAAATATAAACCCATGTTAAAGACTCAACTCTATTCCATCCCCACTAATCTTTTCCCATTGCCCTTCATGAACATCTGTTTTAATTGTTTTTAGTATATATTCTTACTGTTTCTTGTTCTGATAGGAGTCAATAACAATAATAAGTTATTAGGTAAATTTCTTTCTTACCCAAAAGGGAATGCTCCTGTATATCCTGTCTGCCCCTTATTTATTACTCAATGAAACAACCTGGTAAACAACCCACATATGCAAAAATCTTACCTTTCCATGGTGTAGATAGACCAAAGTTGGAACTAAACAAATGATGGACATTTGGGCTATTCCTGAGCTTTATGTATTAACAATATTTCTGTATTGAATAGCTCTGGGAATCTATTTTATATTCTTGCAAATGTACATTGAATGTTCAGTCCTGCAAGAAATATTGCTTTATCAGTGGCTACTTTTTATAATTTCAAGTAATAAAGCCCAATTCTTTGAAAGGTTAGAACATTTTTTCTTTCTGCCAGAAAGTATACAAGTTCATGCTTTCTGTAGATGTCCCAGTAGACAGAGGCCACATTTTGGATATTCTTTGCACTATTACAGAATGCTGGTAATGCCTTCTTTTTCTGTGGGAACCATTTTCTCTTTCTGTAATTTATTTTTCTTTTTACATATGATTGATACCATGTCATGGTTACAGAAGAAAACATCAGTGTCCTACCCTTAATAAATCCATGGCTTGGTGAGAGTCCAATGCTGAAACCAATAATTTCTTCCCAGTACAATGATCACCAAGGATACAATGCATTTTGGTAGTTTGTGTCTCCCGAAAAATTGATCTTTGTAATCTAAGTCCTTATACCTATGGGCTGGGAGATTTTAATATTATTTATTTATATTAATGTTCACATTTTAATAGTGATAACATCATTTATTTTTTAGTTAGAGGTTTTTCTATTTATTGAATTTTAGAAAGACCTGAGAACATGAACCCTATAAAAAGAATTCCTGGAACATCCCAAATATTTAAAATAAATGCCTTAGAAAGTAATGCATCTGTATAATTATTCAGCATACAGTAATAAATATAAGATCATCTCAGGTCACATACATGCAGAATACCCACAGAAAACAAGGAACCACAGGCTCTGATGTGAGAATATATGGTTGAACGTTGCCAAGCAAGAGCTTCTGGGGCTGAGGTGTATGTCATAGAGAACACTCAGCAGGCAGATGGTAAAAATGGAGAAGCCCCCTCTCCAAACCTGTGAAAGTAGATTATTAATTTATATTTGATGTCATCTCCAAAATTCCGAGACAAAAACATCTGTAACTATAAACCCCATAATTATCAGCATCCCTAGATATGTTACGGCCAAGATACCAATGGTAAAGTTCTTGGGTTAGATCTTGTGCTAGAAAAGGCACGTGAAGTTGCAGAAGAAAATTACGGTGTTAGCTGAGATCTCAAGATGAACTTCAGAGGAAATCTTTCTTATACTAATAAAATAATATATTTTGTTGATCTTTATTTTCAAATTTCATATTAATAGTATATATCTTAAGAGAAAATGAAGCAGGAGCCCTTATTTCAAATAGTGTCATCTTTATCAATCTCAGCCTATCTTATTACTAGGGATATATGTGGATTCACCCAACACACATTTTTCCCACTTCAATTATCAACTCTCTCTACTATTCTCCAGGTGCCATTCGAATATTATTACCAAATCATGTCTGGATTGTGTAATAGTAGCTGTGCTCCCACTGTACATAGCCTTTCTTATACATTCAGAATTACCATATATTCTCAAAATATTTCTTGATATTATCTTCTTTTGAGATTTTCTGAGGTAGGGTGTTAAGTTGATTTCATCTTTCTCTTCTTGATTAAGCAGTAGGAATATATTGAAAACTCTACAATTTTCAATGAATTGAAATGGAATGATTGTACAAAAGTAAAGAATTGCTACCTTCTCAAAAAATGAATCTCAATCTAGTAGGTGTGCACATAGATGTATTTTTTAGATCTATCTTTTGACCATTTATTATCAGACTTAATGCCTTTAATATATCATCTAAGATGACACTGAGAAGCATATCCTCTAAGATGATTTTTTAATTTGTATTTGTAGTCTTTTATTGAGTTCAAGTGTTATGTTGGTGCTAAATCTGATCATTCTGTATTACATATATGGAGTCTTATTACATATATTTTAGAGCTACTGTGTATGAAAGAAGAACAAGGATCAAATATGGATGTGTTTCTGAAATAAAAAGTACTCAGTAGAAATGCTGGCCATTATCTTTTAATTATGTACTTCATCATCTATGTGATTTAATAGATTTAAAACTTTTCTTTTCATAATGGCTACATATGTTGTGGATTCAAATTATTTTCATGATATTAAAATTTTCTAGCAATATGTGTAGAAAGCTCTTTGACAGTATTTAAGGCCTGTCTTTGAATCCCCAATGTAGCTATCCACCTTTCATATATGCTATTATCATGAGCAGAAAAACTATCTTAAGTGACCAAATCCAGCTATTGAATACCAGTAGAAATATATTATTATTGTTTTCTCCTTAGTCATCTGGAATAAAGGTGTAATTAAAGTCACAGTTCAGATAGACTCAAAGTCATTCCATTGTAAGGTTTCTAAATTAAAGGACAAGAATTTGACCCAAGCCTAAAAGACAAACTTCCATAAGAGTCCCAATATTCATCTGCTTGAAGTAAGCGATGCATTTCTCCAGTAAAGAAACCATGCATAAAATTGATACAAAAAATTTGATGTTAATCTGATGGAATATTTTTTTATACAAGGCATGTTGGATTTTAAGTCAAGTACCTGAAATAGTAGGTATGTATTTTAGCTTTTTTTCCAGCCACATATTAAAAAAATACCAGTCATCAGGGCTAAGATTGTGGTTCAGTGGTAGAATGCTTGCCTAGCACATGTGATGAACTGTGTTCAATCCTCAACACCACATAAAAATAAAATAATAAAATAAAGTGTAAACAAGTTTTGAAAATTAATAACAGTCATCAGAAATCCATGTAAATAAGTCTAAATCATTCCATGACTCTTTAGAACTTGCAGATCTAAAAGACATGACAGTAAGGGAAACCAAAACAGTGAAACATTCATGAACATAGGATACTATTTAAAAATCTGAGGTAATGTAGATATTTGGCTAAAACATCAAAGAATTTACTTCTATTTATTTTTATTTTTACCTGGAATCTACTCTTTGTACTTGGAAATGAGACCCATTGTTATAACTCGGCATGTGTTCATAGTGTGTAATTATCAGATCAGAGTAATTTTCATCTCATTAAAATTATTATTCTGTGTTTGAAACTTTCTAAGTTCTGGCTATTTTGATTTATTTAAGTAGTTATTATACAATGTAATCACCTTATTGTGCTCTAAAACCTAAGAGTTACTTTCTGGATTTAATTGTTTTTTGCACTCCCTACACACAATCAGTCAGTTTCTCATTCTTATCATAAATCCGGGAAGTGTTTCTGTTCTCAGTTTCTGTGTGATTAACTTTTCAGCTTCAACACATAAATGCCACATGCAGTATTTGTGGGAAAATAAATGCCACTACTAGGAAAAACTAAAATATTATTCTCAATTAATAATTGTGGAAATTGGCATAAACCTCTGCATTCACTCATTCAGTGTTTAGAACTTGTCTGCAATAATAAATATGGAAAAAAGAATAAAATATATAAATCAAATGTCCATATGTGTTTAACATTTTATGGGTCATATTTGGTCACTGGGAACAAGTGTTGTGACATCTATTTTTATAAAAATGACATATTCTAATTCTTTTAACTTTATTTATAATAAGGGAATATATTATAAGTATGTTTTTATATTGTAAGTTTCAACAGATCCATATTACAATGGAATAAATAACTTTAAAAATTGTATAAGAGTTGGCTCAGTGGTGCAGGCCTGACATCCCAGTGGAAAAAATATTTTAAGAAAAAAATATTTTAAAAAATGGGGATATATCTCAGTGTTTAACCACCCAAATGCACTCACCCTCTACCCCTTCTCCACCTGAGATGCCCATCACAACACATGAAAGAACAGTATCTCAGCCTGCCACCAATCCAGCAGTTCTCCTTTCACAGCCCATCCGAACACATTCCTCACTTGATGCTCATCTTTTCATGCCACCCTGTGAGTATGCATTGGGCCTGAACTAAGCCACACCAGCACAACTGGTTGCTAAGGTCCAGGTGGTAGGTATCCCTCATTCATCCCACTGGACCTTATATTTTTTTAAAATGGGTTGCTAATAATTCAAAATGACAAGTTTATGGCTGAAATTACAGCTCAGTAGTAAACAAATTTCACATGTGCCTGGCTCTGTGTTCCAACTCCAGCACCTAAAAAACACAGACAGGCCTAATGGCACATGCCTATAATTCCAGTGACTATAGAGGCTGATGCAGGAGGCTCAGAAGTCTAAGGACAGTTTCAGAAATCTAGTAAAGCCCTAAAAATCTGTCTCTAAAATTTAAAAAGGGTTGGGGATGGTTATTCAGTGATTAAGGAATCATAGATTCAGTCCCCACAACCAAATACAAAAACAAACCCAAAGTAAAAGTGAAAAACAACTGTATTCCCCAATATCCTTTGCAGGTAGGGGTCTCTGTGATTTTGTGCTGGCCAATGAGATAACATTGGAAGCAACTGGGACTCTAGCTCTTTGTTTTTTTCCTTTTTCTTTTTCCCCCGAATTGCTGTATTAAATGGATCGCACAATGAAAAACTGGAAGGGCCCTGGGGCATGATGGAATAGCTGGATAGCCATAGCAGCCCAGACTACCAATCACTGGGCTTTTTGATTTTCAAGTAAAAGGAAATATTTTCCAGTATTTGATGGGTTTACTTTTCTAGTATTGGAAAGACTGATGCATTGATTTTCCTCCTTGTTCTGCTTACTGTTCATTGTCTTCAGGTTCAGGAACAATGTAGGTAAAGAAAACCAGCCATCTTTGTCACCAATTGTTTTTCAGGTCTCTGGGGATGAAAGGAAAGTACAACACAGAACCTCTATAGTACCTAATCTGAGCCATTGGGACAGAGTTAGGCCTGAGTCATCTCCAGGGTCCCTCATCTGCTGCAGAATGTTCACAGAGAGTGAGTATCTTTCATCTTGACGCCAACACTCAAGTCCAAAATCTCAGGGCTCCCATGGTTCTCCTGAGAACTATTCCACAACAGGCTGACACTGGTACCAATCTCCATTCCTGCACTGATGGGCCATTGGGAAAGTGAGTTTAAGCAAGCTTTACTGTCCCCAATTTTCAAGTGTGTCTTCTCCAAAAAAAAACCTTGAAACTAAATGAGCACTGAAGGAAGAAGTCAGGTTCCAAGGACTGAAGAAGAACCCTGCCACCAGAGAAACCTAGGATTTGAAAAAAAATTCCAATTTAAGTGAGGTGGCAGGTAAATTATAGACCTTGACATAAAGCAATAGCCTTACAGCAAAAGGTCACATGTGGGCATGGAAGTATGTATGAAAGACTGACTTTTCACAGCCTCCACAACAGGTAAACATGAATGCTAAATTTGTAACACATAACATAAGAAAAAGGAACCACATTTTTTTCTTACTTGCCTATTTTTCTTTCTTTATTCTTTTTTTCTTTTTCTTTCTTTTTTTCTTTTTCTTTCTTTCTTTCTTTCTTTTTTTTGTGCAAGGGTTTCAAACTAGGGGAACATAACCACTGAGCCTCATCCTCAGATTTTTTAATGTTATTTTTTAAATTTTGAGAAACATTGTTAATCACAATATTGAGGTATTCTTATATCAAACAAGCCATACTACAAAGGTTCCAGAGCTAGAGAGAAAATCCTGCAATCCCAGAGTGTTAAATACGTCTGTGGAAGATGAGCTACATGGACACAATGTAGAAGATCAAATGGGTGGAGTGGGCATGGCTCTGCAGAACAGTGCAGGTAAGAGGCCAGATGCTGGGTGGAGCCTATGAAAAAAAGTGGAGAGGACATAGTGGGGCTTAGTTGTTTGGCAGAGTTGGTGATGCAGAATCAGGCTGAGTAAGTGGATCCCAACCCATAAGAACAGTGGATGGGGAGAAGACAGGGGAAGCACGTTGAAAGCAGCATCCCACCTGGGACCCCTTAGGTGAGCACAGCCTAGGAACCAGGAGATGCAGTGATGAAGGAGCAGAGGGCATGGTGGGTGCATCCACAGGAAGCAAAGGGAATCAGGAGAGGCATCCAGTAATTCTGTCAGAAGTCACTGTTGACCCAGTGGGGAAGAAGGGTCTTAGGGCTCTGAGATAGATATGTGACCTCAGGGTCTGCTCCACAAGGGGCCTCAGTTTACCCTCTTACACACTGAAGCAATGGAGGGAGGCTGAAGATGCCACAGCACAGCCTTTTTTGTTCCTCCATCTTATGGGATGCAGTGCACTTTCCATTAATTTTTTCTGTTCTTCCAGGTCCAGGACAGTACCTAAATCTGTTCTCTAGACAATGATATTTGTAATAAACTCTTCAAAACCTTTTGGCAAGAATATCCTGGGAGAGCACTGTTTGGCTCACAGGAGCAAATAGGTAAACGGCAGAATATGAGCCACCAGGACCAGACACTGATTTATAGAGAAAGATACTTTCCAAGAACCTCTCATGTTATCCTGACTCGGTGCCAAAAAATTATCCCCAGGTCCTACCATGAAATCCTGAACTGAGGTCCCAAACTGGTAACCAGAGAAGCGCACCTAGCTCCAGGTTATTGTTGGTTGGTTGTTCAGGTTTAAAATTTGCTTGGGGTCTGGGGCTGTGGCTCCGCGGTAGAGCGATCGCCTAGCACGTACAAGGCCCTGGGATTGATCTGCAGCACCACATATAAATAAATGAATAAATAAATAAATAAATAAATAAATAAATAAATAAATAAGATAAAGGTATTGTGTCCAACTATCACTAAAAAATAAATATTTAAAAAATTTGCTTGGAATTAGAACGCAATTCTTTTTTTATATTTATTTTTTAGTTTTAGGTGGACACGATATCTTTATTTTATATTTATGTGGTGCTGAGGATCGAACCCAGTGCCTCACACATACTAGGTGAGCCCTCTACCACTCATCCACGACCCCAGCCCTAGAACGTAATTCTTAAGATTCAGGAAAGTTTGCACAAAAACTCAGGTTTCTAACTGTCCTTCAAAGTCACCAGGAGATCTGGCAGCCCCAGACTGAGTTCTTACACAGCAAGGATCGCTGGCACTGTCCTGCCAGTTTCCACGACTCCGGAGTGCAGCCGAGTCCTCTTTGCCCCTTTTGTGTCTGGCCCTGGAGGCCTTGAGTGTTGCTAACACACTAAGGGTTAGATGAGCTGGGGCAGCAGGCAGGAGTCAGCATGGAACTTCTGGTCCAGCCCTGCTTCCTGCTTGCTGTGTGACTTTGCTCCAGTCACACCACCTCTCTGTGCTTCAGTTTCCCTATCTGTCTGGAGGCCAATAGACTAGATCAGTGGTTTCCCACTTTAAGCCAAGGCAAGGCTGAGAGGTGGGCTGCCTTGTCCCCCTTCTCTCCTTTCTGAATTAGGCCTGGGCATCAGATTTTGCTTAGGTGACTCCCTGTTTATCCAGGGTTCAAAAATTTCTGGGTAACTACTTGTGTTAACCCCATAGCCAGGGCCTTGAGGTGTATTACAACAGAAAATAGACAATACCTTTTTTATTTTTATTTCTTTTGTGGTAGTGGGGATTGAACCCAGGGTGCTTTACTGTGGAATTCTATCCACAGCCTCCAACTTCTTTATTTTTGAGACAAGGTCTTCTAAGTTGCTGAGGCTGGCCTCAAACTGGTGATCTTCCTGCCTCAGTTTCCTGAGCTGCTGGGATTACAGGCATGCGCCAAGGCTTCTGGAACCATAATGTGTTTATAGATAAGAATGATGGAATTTGATGAGCAGCATTATTCTCCTACAAAGAGAGGCTCTCCTCCCCTGTTTTACAGATGAAGAAAGTGAAGTTTTGAGAGGCTGAGTAACTAGCCAGATGTCACACAGCTACAAGTGGCCAAGAGCCCATGTTTGTGCCATTGCAGACAGTGAGGCCCTAACTACTTTTTCTGTCCCTTAGGTGGCTTGGGAGGAGGTGGGTGTAGAGAGGTGCCCTGCAGCAAAGGGGAGGCCAGTGCCCTGGGAGACCCTGCCACCTCTTCCACTAGCCCTCCTTGCAGGCCATCAGCACACACAGGGAAGTCCCCCTCTGGCTGTGTGCTCAGGACCAGGCTTCCCTCCCCCAGGGCTGACCCGGGCTGGGCTCCAGGTGATCAGGAGGTCTGGCAGCCCTGGACTGAGTTCTTTCACAGCAAGGGTCAGTGGTCCTGTGCGCTGCCTTAGGATGGGATAGGAAGATGCACACGAGGCCTATCGAGTCAAAAAACCCTTGTGGTTCTTTGCAGGTGTAATAATTGCTCACCGAGCTCCACAAACCACATTTTGCAGCCCAGACAACTTCTGTGGTTCTTACGAGGAACCTGAAAAATGGGGGTTCTTGTAGTTCTCAGGACCCAGCTTGTCCTGTCTGAGTCTTGGTTCTCCCATCTGAGAAAGAATAACCCCTGTCCATTCCCACTCCTAGCCTGAGTCCCTTTGATGGAAAGGGCAAGTGTAACCTCCTCTGCCAGGCTCTCCCTGCAGCTCATCCCTTCTGCAGCTCCTCTCAGGAAAGGGGCTGAATCCTCCCATTTACAGGAGATATCTGTAAAGGTTAATGTTATAGGCTCTGGCCAATGTCCTCAGCTGCTGAGGGCTGGGCTTGTGACTGTTTCCAAGGCCTCGTCCATCCCAGGCCTGGGTTCCCAATGGCTGGGGGAGCCTGGAACCAGCCAGGAACTCCTGGCAGCCTCTAGCCAGTCCTTGGGCGCAGGCTGCCCTTCCTGCACTGGCTGCTTCCTGAGTGCTCTGGGCTCCAGGGAAAAAAAGTGGGTTCTCAGTGAGCCCCACAGCCCTCCAGGAAGAAAGAGATTGCTTTCTTCCTCCAGGTGAGGCCTGGGCCTGACTCTCCAGGGCAGAGTGGAGGGCTGCAGGCTCTCGGGCCTGCTGAGATCACCCTTCCCAGGTGGCTCCTGGGTGGGATGTGTGTGGAGATGTGCTTGGTCTTAGCGGCTGTCTCAGTAACAGGGCGCTCTCCTGTCCATCAGGGTTCAGGGTGCACATGACAGAGGTGACAACATAGGCCCAAGAGGGATTTCCTGGCCAGGGAGAGATGCTGGGATAAATGGGAGGAGAACTAGGGCTTGGTTGGCTCCAGACCCTAGGGGACCAAGGAATGGACCACCCTCCATGGAACCCCATTGTGGGGAGAGGCCCTTGTCCTGGTGTCGCTGTGTCCCTGGGCTGCAGAACAAGGGCTTGGGGAAGCATATGCACTATCCTGGGTTAAAAGGGAGACTCCCTCAAGGTCCACACAGGGAATAGTTGGGTCTTAGGGTACAGTCAGGGTGCTGGTAGCAGAGGCGGGGCAGAGGCTGCCTAGAGGCGGGGACACCTGCCGGAGCACTGCTGCTGTTTGGGTGTGCTGTCCCAACATCTTGGGAGGCTTCAGCAGTCTAGGTCGGGGTCGTGGAGTGGGCTGGGTGGAGAGGTTTTTTGCACATCAGACCAGCTTTGGGCCCTGGATTGGGAATACCAAGTCACAGAAAATGGGACATTGGGATGGGAGGGGTCTTGGGGGAAACCTGGTCCAGTCTCACATTGTACCACAGGGAAATGGGATTCCAGAAAGGCCAAGAATTTCTCCAGGGCCCCACCACCCAGCAGGGACAGGTTGGAGAGAGGGGGTCGAGATGGAGCACCACAATACCCTGTCCTCAAGGGAATATGGGCACCATGGGGATGAGGCAGAGGGTTGTAATGAGGACACACACACACTTTTAAAAACACTGACTGCTCATGAATGCTTATGGGACAAAATTAAAAACAACCCTCAGCCACCCTCCTGCCTTTCCCAGAGGCCACCGCCATTCTAGTTTCTGATGCCTGGTAATAGGCAATTGCGTGTTCGACCACATGTGTGAAAGACACAGACATCTTCCTCCTGTCACTTCACCACGCTGTGGTCTGTGCTGGTAACAATTCCAAACCCGTCCATTCAGCACCACTTCAGGACTTTCTCTTTCCCTCCCTTCCTCTCTGCCTCCTTCCTTCCTTTCTCTCTCTCTCTTCCCTCTTTCATTTTTGGTACTGGATGTGAACCCAGGGCCACACCTGCTTGAGAAGCACTTGACCACATAGCCACACCCTCAGCCCCTTCTGTTATTTTGGGAGGGGATTGAACTCAGGGGCACTGCATCACTGAGCCACCTCCCCAGCCCTATTTTGTATTTTATTTAGAGACAGAGACTCACAGACTGCTTAGCACCTCCCCGAGGCTGAGGCTGGTTTTGAACTTGGAATCCTCCCATCTCAGCCTCCCACAGGTGTGTGGCCCCTACTGTTTTTGAGACAGCGCCTCACTGAGTTGTCCAGGCCAGCCTGGAACTTGCGATCCCCCAGTTTCAGCCTTCCAAGTCACAGGGATTGCGGGTGTGTGCCACCACATCTGGGACTTTAGTACTTTGTAAGTCAATTTGTTTTTGTTGACACTGGAAACACAGACAAGTCCACTGGCCACCAGTATGTTCCAATGAGGAACAACAGGTCAAGCTTCCCAGGGGCTGACTCTGCTTCACCCTCTGCCCAAGGACAGTGGCTGCCCTCACTTGGAGGTTTTAATTGCTATGTGTTTTTTTAGTTGCTTTGTGTTTGAAAAACCAAACCAAACCCCAAACCAAAACAAAACAAAACAAAAAAACCCAGCCGGCACACCCCACTGGAGATTTCCCATGGAGGATTGCTTGGGATGGCAAGTGGGGTGCTAGGCTTGGGGCTCTGATTCTGTAATACAGGATGGCTTAGGCTTCTCAAACCCAGTGATGACAGTGGGAAAACTGGAGGCCACAGGGACCTTATTTTCTCCTGCTCACCCTCATTCCAGTCCCACCCCCTAGACTGTCCACACACAGTCCACCATGCCTGCAAGACATGGCTCATCTGTCATGCTGCAAGACACAGACTCCCCAGGACAAGTGGGGAAACTTAGGAAAGTGGCTTAGCCTCTGCCAGTGTATGTGTCCCAGCCTCTACCAATTACATGGCTCGGCTCTCTATCCCCCCTGCACCGTCAGAGCCTTGCGCGGGATAGGTGGGGGTCATGGGTGGAGCACCCACAGCGTCTTCTACAGAAAATACCCAGCCCCAGCTTCCACAGCTTCATCTGTAAAATTGGGACATCAGAAAAATCTTGCTTGTTTGTTTTTTTAAATCATGTTGTTGTATTTTTTAAATGTTTATTTTACTTATTTTTAGGTGGTGCTGAGGATCGAACCCAGTGTCTCATGCAAGCTAAGAAAGCAGCTCTACCACTGAGCCCCAGACCCAGCTCTGGACAGCCTTGTTTAAAAAATAAGAAGCCAGTCATGGTGGCATGACCTTGTTGTCCCCGCTGTTCCGGCTGTACAGGATGCTGTGACAATGAGAATCACTGGAGCCCAGGAGTTGGAAGCCAATCTGGTCAACATAAGCAAGATCTCGCCTCAAACATAAGATAAAGCCAGGCATGGTGATGCCCACCTGAAATCCCAGCTGCTTGGGAGGCTGAGGCATGAGTATTGTGAGTTCAAAATTGGCCTCTGCAAAAGTGAGGCGCTAAGGGTTGGGGTTGTGGCTCAAGTAACAGAGCACTCACCTAGCACATGTGAGGAACAGGATTCCATCCTCATCACTATAAAAAAATAAAGATATTATGTCCACCTAAAACTAAAGAATATATATTTTTTTTTTAAAAAAAAGGTGCTAAACAACTCAGTGAGATCTTGTCTTTAAATAAAATACAAAATAGGGCTGCAGATGTGGCTCAGTGGGCAAGGAATTAGGCTTTTTCCCAATTGTCTTACTAATGAGTACATGCCATTTAGAAAGTGGTTTTTCCACTCTACCCTTCTATCATAAATGTGCTTTTCCTCACTCCTTCCCTAAACAGGCTGTGAATTCTCCATATTTCTCTTTTAAATTATACATTTCAGCTTTAGATTATACCATTGGTTCCAAGTTCTATAGAATACAATTGAAAGTAACCAGGAAGGAGCCTGAATGCTGTTTTGACTACATATTTTCTTCATTAGATATTATAGTCCATCACTTCTAGATTTGGCCCTCCATAAGCTTTAGAACATGGACACAGTTCAGCCACATTCACAGCAGAGGTGTGACAATTGTTGATTCCAGTTTCCAGTAGAATAGTCTTCATTTGCATCTGAGTTCTCATCAGCATGGTCCTTACTGTCTGTATTTCTATCAGCATTCTGGTCATGGCCATTTATCCCATCTTTCAGATATTTCAGATCTTTACAGGTTTAAGGCTCTGAGAGGAGTCCCTCTTGGATGCATCACAACATGGAAGGCGCCATGTTGTGTATCTCTCAAATCTATATCTTATCTTTTTCTCCTTATAAAACCACCAGAACTCCATCAAAGGGGCTCCATCCTAATGAAGGAATCAAACCTAATCATATTTCAAGGGCCCTACCACTTAACACCATAGTCCAATTAGTTTCTACCTTCTTTAATATCATTTACATAAGATTTTTGTAATTAAATTCCTTCATGTGTTCAGAGAGACAACCCATTTTCATACATAGCCTCCAACGTATATTCAATTCATCATGAAAGAATTACTTAGACAACCTCTATCATACAGTCTTCCAACTATACTTTTATTAAAAAGTGAAGAAGTTTTTAAATATCCTTCAATTAGCATTTTGAAAAACAAAAACCATTAATCTGATAATAAATTCACCTGTATTTTAAGTTTAACATGGCTTGTATTTTAGTGTTTTATCATACATCTGTATGTAAGGTGTGTTTATGAAGACTTCTGTTTAAATACAAAAATAGTGTAAATTTAAACTTATATGCTTATATGTCTATATATGACCAAACACCCAATGAACATATTTTATACTTTTTTAACTTGAGCATTTGTAATCTAATGTCTCTGCAGATCAATAATCTTCAAAAATATTTTGAAACTATTTTGCCATATACTATCATAGTAATAAGGTGTAAGATATTAACCAATAGATTATTATTTATAATTCATACAAATTAAATTATAGAACACATTTTTATATAAATATTTAACCTGAATATCAAGAATGATTGAAATTGGAATTACTAGATCAAAAGTATACAGTTTAATAAAAGTACATACATACTCCAAAATTTTGGCAAATTTTTCTTCAGAAAGTTTAGGAAGTGAAAATTCTTATATCTGTTTAACTTTATTTTCATTTTCTTTAATGATGGTTAAATATATATGCATATACACATACATTTATCTGCATATATACAGAACAGAAAGTTGATAGCTTAAAATGGCAACAAAATCTTGTTTTACTCAGGGGCTCAGGAGGGTGAAGCAGAATAATCACAAGTTCAAAGCCAGGCTTAGAGACTTAGTAAAGCCCTAAGCAAATTAGTAAGATATATAAAGATATATATATATATATATATATATATATATATATATATATATATATATATATATATATAAATTTAAATTAGTAGGATATATATATATATACATACACATACATATATAAATTTATGTAAAATATTTATTTATTTATAGGTTGTATTTATGGAAAAGTTATAAATAATGTCATATATATATATATATATATATATATATATATATATATATATATATGATATTATCTATATTTTTTTATTTCTTTTATTCCAAATGAGTATGTTCAGTGATTCTAATGTTGTATTATTTATACTGCAAAATATAATAAACTTGTGAATTTCTCCTCTATTCCTAGTCTTTCAACCTTCTTCTCAATTGCAAAATTAGTTATTCCAATGTTAGTTATCCACACCTTTTTCTTTGATTTCACTTCTTTGATTCTAATTTTGTCATCTAAGTGTTGAGTCTTCCGGATGCAGTGACACACTCCTGTAATCACAGCTGGTTGGGTTACCCCCAAAAAATGTTGAATCCATCTGGGATTAATAATGTTATGTTATCAAGATCTAATTTGATTTTCAAATGAAGCAAATTTGTTCATTGAAAAAATCGTCTTCTTTGTATTGAATTGCAATTCTCTTTATTTATTTATGTATTTATTCATGTATTTATTTAAAATATTTTTTAGTTGTAGTTGGACAAAATGCCTTTGTTTTATGTATTTTTATGTGGTGCTGAGGTCTGAACCCAGTGCCTCATATGTGCTAGGCAAGCATACTACCACTGGCCACAACCCCAGCCCCTGCAATTCTTTTTTTTACTGTGTACATGAACATGTGTACACACTTGGACATGCACATTTGTATCCACATCTAAAGTAACATCTTCTCTAAGATTATTTGTTTGTTACCCATTTTTTAGGTTTTTAAAATGAGTTGTTTATTTAAATGATCTAATTCAGAAGCTCTCAAGATTTATTATCTATTATCTCTATTTCAAATAAAATGTAAAAGCATTACTTTCAGTAAAAAGACTCAGTGAAAAACAATAAACTCTAAACCTGTTGATCTCTTAAAAGTTGAGAGGAGAACAGTGGTTAGGCAAGATTTGGAAGGGGTAGGGAAGTTGTCAATAGGAATAGTTTCATAGTTCGAAGGAATAATTTCTGGAGTTTTATTGTAAAGTAGAGTGACTTAGCAATAATGTATAAAGAATTGAAGAGAGAATTCTGAAGGTTCTTACTTTAAGAAATGATAAATATTTAAGAAGGATTTGTTGTTTACCGTGAATGTATGATTATACAATGTATACAAGTGTTTAAACATCCTATTATATCAATCAGAAATAAAATAAAACCTAAAAAATCTCAATTGTTATATTCTCCAATCTTGCACAACTCTTATAAATTAATTCTCAAATAATTGACATTTATGCAATAATTAGTTTTCCCATGTAGGAGTAAGACTCTGAGGAATTATATAATCATCCAAGGAACTTAATAATTGCAAGAGTATTGAATCTATGGGACACAGAGAAAATAAATATTACTTTTGTCCTGAATTAAAATGAAAATGATGGTATGATTTATACTGCATCTCTGACATTCACCTTAAATTATTAGACAGTTTTTCTTCTCTGTGGACTAGGGCTATCTCAGTGGCAAAGTGAGCTTGCAAACCTTCTGGACAGATCTGAGTATTGATAAAACCATTTTTTTAAAAAATCAAAGATAATATAGAGAGAACACATTCGTTCTATTTGTCTTCATTCTGTTATGCACACTATACTCTCACTCCCATTTTCTAATATTGATCACTTTAGTTAAAGAAGAAAACATTTTATATCATGGAAGTTATTGAATCATTTTGCTGAGGTAAATTTTAGTTTATTCAAGTTTTGAATGTTTGCTTTAGAACTGAAGGAAAAGGCATTGAATAGAAGGTTTCAAGAACTTAGCTAGGAACACTGGATGGGCAGTGATGTCAAGCAGAGCTCATTTTTCCTAACTGGGTGCTTCTGGGCAGTCCACCAGGAGGTCAGTTCCTTCTTTGGTTTTCATGCTAACTGTCTGAGTTCAAGACTGCTACAATTTCAGTTCTCAGGGTTCATGAGGCTTTCTAAAACTTATATTGGCAGTAATTTTAGATTTAGTGAAGAAAAAAAAGTCAATGAGTGTAGGAACCAGGGAATAGGATGCATTTTCCTTCTGAAAGGGAACTTCATGTGAGAAAGAAAGTTTATCTGTGAAACACTATATTGATATAGGCAGGAAGGTTGATAAGGGCATGCTAACTCAGGTTGTTGAACAGAATAAAATTGAAAAGTAGTGTTATAATGTGATCATCAGTTATTTTCTAAAAATAATTTTAGTTACACATGTGCACAATACCCTTCTTTTATTTATTTCTTATAATGTGGTGCTGAGGATTAAAACCCTATCACTGAATACCACAGCCCCACCAGTTATTTCTTGCAAAGGTTATTTTTGAGCTCATTAAATGAATGAGGTACATTCTAAGTGCCAGGTATTTATCAGTTAACAGGCAAGTGTTTTCATACGTGCGAGGGGGTAAGTGGTTCTTACAGTTGCCTGATTTATAGAAGATGTTAAAATAACTATCATTATAAAAAATAAAAATAAATGTAAGATCAAAGAAATTTTATCACAGAATATATGTGTGTGTATTGACATTTGTATTTGACTTTTTGCAAATAAAAATAACAGTTAATATAAAGTGCTTGAAAATTTTTTCTGATCCTCATGCAATAAGTAATCACCATGTTTATACTAGCAACATGTCATAAAATAACTATAGATTAGAATAAGCTTTTTTTCCCACTTCCCTCACAACCTCTTATATGTAATTTTGTATAACAATGAGGGTCTCCTTCCATTTGCATGCAATTTCCCTTTTCTCCCCTTTCCCACCCACCTCATGTCTCTGTTTAATGTTAATCTTTTCCTCCTGCTCTTCCTCCCTGCTCTGTTCTTAGTTGTTCTCATTATATCAAAGAAGACATTTGGCATTTGTTTTTTAGGGATTGGCTAGCTTCACTTAGCATAATCTGCTCTAATGCCATCCATTTCCCTGCAAATTCCATGATTTTGTCATAATACTCCATTGTGTATAAATGCCACATTTTTTTTATCCATTCATCTATTGAAGGGCAGCTGGGTTGGTTCCACAGTCTAGCTATTGTGAATTGTGCTGCTATGAACATCGATGTGGCAGTATCCCTGTTGTACGCTCCTTTAAGGTCTTAAGGGAATAGTCCGAGAAGGGCAATAGCTGGGTCAAATGGTGATTCCATTCCCAGCTTTCCCAGGAATCTCCATACTGCTTTCCAAACTGGCTGCACCAATTTTCATTCCCACCAGCAATGTACAAGAGTACACTTTTCCCCACATCCTCGCCAGCACCTGTTGTTGTTTGACTTCCTAATGGCTGCCAATCTTACTGGAGTGAGATGGTATCTTAGGGTGGTTTTGCTTTGCATTTCTCTGACTGCTAGAGATGGTGAGCAACATGTCAGAAAATATCTATAGGTTAGAAGAAGCTTATGCTTGTTAGTATTTTTCCTAGTGTAATGATTCTAGTAGCACCAGATTCAAACTATAAAGAGCACTGCTTTTAAATAATAGACAATTATGAACAAATATCCATTAGTCTTTTAAGTTGGTTAATGATCATCTGCTATTTAAAAACATCTAGCTCAGATTTGTGTTTCTGAGGTTAAGTACAAAGGTCTGCACACAAATCATTAAAAATTCCTGGGCCATTTTATATTTTTTGTTAAAGTAGTATTTTTTTAATTACTGGATCATAATCTTACCTGGAATTTAAATTTTAAATTTCAGCTTTGCTTATACACTTAAATTATCCAGCTAAAATATTTTACAGAACATTTTCAAGAATGTGTGAAAGTACACACTCACACACCACTCACACACACATACACACATCACACATACACACAAAGCTTGAAAAAAATAATTTGGTTATCTATTGGCTAGACAAATGGAAATTTAAATAAATTTAGCCTCAAACTTGCCATGTAAATTAGAAATAGTTATACATAGTACTGATTTTCTTGTCATTTTCTATGTAACTGTATTGTTACTACATGTCGTATTCAATTATAACACTAAGAAATTTTTAATCAGTATGAGCATATCATTAACAAAAATCAATAATACATTATTGCATTTCTGTGAGTTTACAAATCTCCAGTCCTTCTTAGAAAGACTTACTATAGGCTTTGAAGGATTTATAAATTTAACGTATTACTGCAATGTGTTGTTGGGGTCCATTACTAAGAAAATAGATATTTTCTAGATGGCTTTGAGATACAACTCTAAAACTTTGATGAAAGTATGGAATGCAAGCTGGGAAAAAGAATAAAAACTACCTCAGGCATCAAGAACCACAGAAACTCAAGCACCACAGCAGCAAATTATTGAATGAGCACCGCACAGTGCATCTTAGCCATACTCATGATAACCTGGGAGTTCACAGCTATCAGATTGAGGGAAGATTGAATAATAGAGAGTTTACAATTCATGTTAAGAGTGAATTGGACCCAATTAATGGTCTGCCCTCAGAAAATTAATGTTTTTAAGGTACACGTACAATAATATCCACATATACCCAAAATGAAAATTGTAATTTGTTAAAACACAAAGACTATATAAGTCCTGTTACATTTTCATTTTTACATTTAATCATTTCATTTAGTTTACATGGCAATCTCTAGTCACATACTAGCTTACATATTTTTATGTGTTGTCAAATTCTTTTCATCAATTTCAATACTTAAAGATGAAACTAAACAATTACATCATTATATTTTAAGAAATTACCACCATGAAGAATATAGAAAGGAAATTCATCTTGTCCTTAGTTTACTTTGCTTTCTTTGTGTATCCTCATGCAGTGCTTTTTATTTATGATCTTGAGAAAGCCATGGGAAGGTGAATTCACCTTGTTGCAAAAAAACAGAGAAATGTATTATAGAATGTTTAGTTGTTTCCTGGTGGTATCTTTTTCAAAAGGTATATGGAAATGACATTATAGACAATATCAAGTTACAGTTAAATATTTTTCTGTCAAGGAGAGAGGAGATTTCAGAAATATGAATCTGCTCCTCTTTGGGCCTATCTTGAATTCTGGCTCTTACACCCAGCCAACTGTCAGGCACAGATCTATGTAAACATGAGTTCCTCACGGGTGGGCCTGAGATCTTTCAATTCCAGTCTTTAAAGCTAAAGTTTCTTTACAGATGATATTTTAGGAAGACATCTCCTGAGACTTTCTCACTGTTCAATTAGGCATGTCTCGATTTGTATAGAAAAATCTCTGCATTTGCTCTATTTTTTCTTATAAGAGAGAGAGTGTGCTCCCAATGAATAGACACATTAAGATTTGCCTTTACAGAAGGTTTTTCCATGATTGTTTAAACATGATATTTATGCATTATTATTTTTGTGGGATAATAAATTCAACATAAAGTATTCATTCCCATTTTAAAATTACAACCTTGGTTTCAGACTTGATAAGGGTATGTAAAATTTTCTAAAGAAAATATTTTATATAGAAGAAATCATTTAATACCTTGAATTTCAAAGAAGTTTCACATTTGACTGAACCATCATATGGAATAGAAAATATCTGAAAAGTCCAAAGTACAAAAACTACATGATAAAGGGTCCAGAATATGTAGGGATCTAAAACTATTTTTTTGTATGAAATACATTTAATGGTCTCTCCAATTTTGCAAATTCATTGCTAGCTTATAAAACAAATCTATTGAGTTACATTTACCTTTGCAGATGCAGAAAACTCACAACGAAAGTCAGACAGATATTAAAATATTCCAGCCTTCCCATGAGATGATATTATTTCCATAAACTTTATAAAGCAAAATTAAATTCTTCTCTAATTATAGCTAAATATATTCACAAATCTTTAAAGATAAATAATGATTTAAGAAATTTTTAAGAACTTAAGAATACACTTAAGAAAAGGTCCTGAGTTATTGTAAAAAAAATATTTTAATGCTGTTTTGTTTTAGGCTTTACATAATAAATTTGCAAGAGAAAAATAAATGCTTTTTCATAATGATATAATATGTACTTAAGAGTATGCAGCTTAATATGTGTTTCTTTGTAGTGACATATTTCTAATAGTAAAAAAAAAATTAAGAATTTAAATACTTAAGTGATTCTGTTTTTGTATGTTTTAGGAAAGAAATAAATGTGATGAGCTTATAAGGGATATTATCTCTGAAGATCAAGTTCATATCCATGAAGAAATTACAACTAAAAAATATGAACTACTTTGTAAAATGTCCAAGTTACATCATTTAAAACTTTTTTTTTTCCTTTCTCTTTTTCTGGGAGAGCAAGTGATCCAGTGTTTGCCTCTTAGGAAAATTGAATTACTAACCAGTAATTACAGTTCTCTGAATGTAATATTCTCAGTGGATTTGTATCAATTGTCTTGGGGCATTTTGGCATATGAGTTCCAGTAATGTAACATTGTGAAATAAAGAAAATTAAGTTCTAATAGATTATATCTTAAATTTGTCTAGTATATTTCTATGAAGCCACTTTGAAATTTTTTTTTCCAACAGTCTTTTGAAATAGATTCAGTTAACCCAAGATGTAGTTCTTTAGCACACAGAAAGGTGAAATTCAAATCCAAGATCACAATGTCATTTATGAAGCTAGAAAAATCTGTGCATGATGAGGTACCACAGATTCACTCTGCTATATTGAGTCTGCAATTCCATTTTTTTAAATTATGTAGCAAAGCAATATAAATGGGAGATACTAATCTTTAGAACATTTAAAATACCCTCGCTATCATTGTCTTGTAATTTTTAAGCATTTAATTCATTATAACATGCTACATATTAAAGTATGAATTACTAATTAATATGTGTATTTAAAAACTGAGATAAATGTAGAAATTCAATTACTAGGAGAGTTTTTGAAAATACAAGATATTATAATTTAGAATCTAAAGTGAAAATGTTTAAGCATAATTATTATATTTCCAGTTATATGAACAGTAAGAAATATCTTACCATTTTAGAACCCTTAAAGATAAAAATACATATTTCATTGAATCAGGATTTTGTTTTAGGGTATAATGTAACTAAGAATGAACTAGTATTTTTTTGGAGAACAGAAAGATAAAAAATTTACCTTATGTAATCTTGATTTTGGGAAATTTTGAAGAAATACTTTAAAAAGCTTAATTTCCTTTAAATTTTAAATGTTTCCTTCCTATTGCCAAATTAAAAGATCCTACTTTTCCTTGACTTATATTCAATCAGTAAGGTTAAGTATTATTTTAAAACACATGAGTTTTCTTATTAACTAAGAGGTATGAAAATGAAGAAAGCTATTATTTTAGATATTTGGATGGTAAAAATTGCTATTATGCAAAGGGAATTTATCTTAATTATTCTGGAAGATGATTCAATTTATTTACATTGCATATCGTAAAATTAGCATACATGATTTATTTATTCATATGATTATCTGGAAATAAATATTGAACTAAGAAAAGATTAAGTTTTAAAATTAAAAATTTGGCTCTTGCCCTCTGAGTCAGTCTGAGTCAGGGGATAGGGGACTTTTCCAAAGAGCTTTGCAACTCTAGGCCACATAACCTCCCGATCAGGGAGATTAATGAGACCAGTGGAGGACAGAAAGCCAATCAGTGCATTTGCTGTGAAGAGGAGGGTCATCAGAAAATGGAGACATCCCTGATGCTTCCGAGAGAAGCCACATGGTCAAGCAAGGCCTGGACCCATCCTAGCACAAATGGCACTAGCAGATCTGAGAAGCTGCTGCAAGTTCCTGAGGACTCCCAAGGAAACTCAGCTGACTGTTAACAATAGATAGAAACAAAAGTCAGTTTGACTTGCTTCATCTTAAACACTTAGCAAAGACAGTCAAAGCCAAAACACAGTTATTCCTGGGCATTTTAAATAAAATAATAGTTAAATGTAACTTCCATAAATAAGTAAAAAGGAGGCTTCAAAAGAGATTCTCAGACAGGAATGCCTGATTACTATCAAAATAAACTGCCAGAGTAGTTTTTAGTTCAAGGCCTTTATTTCTAACCTATGCAGGTAGGCTTAATGTTTGCTAGTATGGTTATCCAGCCCTAAGTAACAAAATTAAATATTTCTCTATTAGACACAGAGGTAATACTAGTAAAAGGATTTTGCAAGCTAAGATGACATTAAGTTATTAAACTGTATCTTAAGGAAAAGGACATCTGTAACCCTAAAAGTTAAATGTTGTGTTTACACCCCTGATAATTCTGGCAATGTGACGAATATCCTTAAAGATTTACATGCTCAGATAGAAGCCATGTCCTCAGCAACTTCGTCATGGAAACAATATCTTAGCTCCTGGTTCTTGGTACTTCCTGGTGGAAAACATTGTTAGTCTTTGTCTTTGCCATCATACTCATTGGCATATTCCTGTGCTATGGGATTTATTGCTGCATCAATCTGGTTCCAGTACTAATTAATTCTTGTTTCTCTTATAGGCCACCCATCACTCAAATGGCCTTCCAGTCTATTACTTCTCAATCATACTTCTATCATGGACCCACTCGATAGACCCGATTTTTAAAGGGAGATTCCAAACTGCTTGCCCCACACTGTCCCTTTTCAGCCTGAAGAAGCCAGAAAGATTTTCTTCGGCCCCCTTGCTTACAGCAGTAAGGAGTTCCCAAATTAGAGGGGGGAATGAAGCCAGATTTAAAGTTAGGTAGTCAGTGTAGTTAGGTAAATCGGGTCTAATATCGAGTGAAATCTAAAATGGAGGCCATGCTGGGAATGACTCAGGGAAAACGCAGGACAATTCATGGAATGTTAATGAAGTCCTGAAAAGGCCCTAGGCCAAAGTCCACCTCAAAGAAATGTTAATGGAGCTCAGGAAACAGCCCGCAACAGATTTGGAGATAGCCATTCCTAGAGAAATGATAAGCCCATCCCAAAAGGTGATAATTGGGCCCACCTGTGTCCTAACCCCTTCAACCTATATTCCATCACCAAAACTATAAAAATGGGAAAAAACAGCCCTTCCACGGATTCCCACCTTTTGGGTCCCCTTG
Source organism: Callospermophilus lateralis (assembly GCF_048772815.1). Taxonomy (NCBI): domain Eukaryota; kingdom Metazoa; phylum Chordata; class Mammalia; order Rodentia; family Sciuridae; genus Callospermophilus; species Callospermophilus lateralis. The sequence goes on along the minus strand of NW_027513805.1, from coordinate 93,683 downwards.
TTCCTCCGGGAGAAGGCTTTTCTGCTGTCCTTTAATAAATTTCTAATTTCTACTCTTAAAAAAAAATTCATCTTGTAATAAGCATATTTTGTTATTAATGACATACATAACAGATTTTTTAAAGAGATTGTATACAATACATATATTTGGTACTGGGAGTATACCTCAGTGGTAGAGCATTTGCCTAGCAATTGTAAGGCCTTGGGTTTAATCCTCACCTTCACAGAAAAGGAAAAACAACCACAACCAATTATTCCCTAACACTTTTGTCCATATGTTTGTGAGTATAATATAACTTGTATTTCAAATGAAGGGTTGTGTTTCTTATTTAAAGGAATGAGTAGTTTCAAGTTTCCAGTATCAAAGATGACTTCCAGGTAGACATGTTTGTCATTGCCATGAGAACTGGTTGCCTTTTTCACTACCCTAGAATAATATGTTAAGTGGAAAATACAATAAAAATTGAGTGAGTATTTGCCCAGGTCCAAGTATGAGTTAAAGGTTTAGAAATATTTTATTGTCAAAAAGAGTACAAAGTGTGAAATGTCTAATAGTTTGTAGGTTGTTCATTTTATTAAAATTAGATTTTAAGGTAATAATAAAAGCAACTATCCTTTGAAACTAACTATGAGTGCCAAGTACCTTGCAAGCACTATTGTATTTGAGGTTTACAACACCATTGTCTAGAGAGCTGTGTTCCTTGTTAAGTACGAGAGGCAGAGATAGAATTCAGACTCAGAAAAACATAACTCTAAAATGCAAACTTTCAACCCATGTACTATATTCCCTTCTGAGCCCCAAAGTTTTTTTTTTTGATTACTAAAAACTAAATCTATTCCAAGTCTTAATTTACTTTTAATTGTATTAAAAATTTTTTTGAAAGGGAATATTCTTATTACAAAAGTAGAACATCCTGTGAAGTCTATAAAAAAGGTAAATCAAAGAAAAAATTAATTACCCATAGTCATAATACTCCCAAATTAATTCATTCAATAACTGTAAATTCTGTAGATTTTTTAACATTAGGTATCTGTAGGCCCACATGACCAAAGACTAGTGATGGTCTTCTTCTATCTAAAACTTAGACCCTAAAATGTGAAGGCATTAAGATTAAATGATGCCTCCCTGTTATTATATAGCAAGTGATAATGTTAAGTGTAATGTTTAAAAAATATTTTTTTTCTGATAACATTATAGTTTATTAAATATTCATGTTGTCAATGTTTACAACATAATTGATAATAGTTCATGGTATTCCAGTAAATATGTAAGTATTTTAACACTTAGTTTCTTTAATTTTTTTTTTTTACCAACTATTGGTGTTTAGTAAAATTTTACCATGTTTATTTTTGTTTAAACTTGAATCCATGTACTTATGCATTATGCATGCCTACATGATTGCAGGAATGCATTCCTTATTTATTTATTTATTTATTTATTTGGTACCAAGGATTGGACTCAGTGATGCTTAACCACTGATCCACATACTAAGCCCTTTTTTTGTATTTTATGTAGAAACAGGATATCACTGTGTTCAGTTGCTGAGGGACTCGCTAAATTGCTGAGGCTGGCTTTGAACTCACAATCATCCTGCCTCAGCATCCCAAGACTCTGGCGTGTACCACTGAAACCAGCTACATGAATTCATGTACAAGAGACCACATTGCAGTTAAATTCTCCAGGTATATTAAACATATTATCCTTAAAGTAATTTTTATGTAGGCAATGTGTGGGGGTATATATATATATATATATATATATATATATATATATATATATATATAAATTACTTTAAAGAATTTTATATATAATTGTATACAAACATATATAGGTATAAAAACTTGAAAAACAAGATACTTCTTTCCACTCTTTATTAGGATTATAAGATGATGGAAGAGTATTTCCCTATAGGAAGTAAAAGGTCTCAGTATTCATATTTTTCAGGAATACCACCAAAGAAATTTTGAAGTAAGACTGCTAACAATGTGTAATGGTTTTCAGTCTATTGAGAAAACAGTGGATTGAGCAAGACTATATAATAGCACTATTTTAGAGTAGAAATTTTTTTTGAGACAATTATTCACTCAAAGAAACTTGAGAAAATAATACATTTTTTGCCTTAGAGAATTCGAAAGATGTGTTTTCTACTGTGCTGATAGTATGATACTATTTTCACAAATTAAGAGCCCTCAATAGAGAAATGGCCCGACTCTCTAACTACTGTCAATGGTAATAGCTCAAGATCAACTACTTTAAAATTAAAATGACAATTTATTTTTTCAGCTCTTCTCTCCTGTTTAATTGGCATCTATTCAAAAATTCCACACATGGGTCAAATTATTTATTTACCTAGAAATAGATTCTGCAATGAATTTACACTGGAGCCTTTTAAAGTGAGTTGTGTTGCAGAAAATTAGATGTCTCCTGGGTAAAACATTGTGATTTTCAATAAATGCAATGGTAGATTGGTAACATCAGTTTTTAACATTTTTGAAAGAAAATTATTCATGCTGTTTCTCTGCAGTGCTGAACTTTGAGGATTCCTATAATCATTTGACCTTATGTTACATGAAGCTAACCCAGATTTGCATGCAGAGAAAAAACATTTTGGCTCAGACAGCAATCACTAAACTCACTTAACTGAATAAATTGGTTGTTCAGTAAAATGTCTTGGTTAAATTCCTGTATATTGAGAGATTGGGGTTTTGATGCTATGTTCAGCTTGTTAGAAAAGAAAGATATATAAACTTAGTATTACTACATCAACAAAAGCACTATTTTACTCAGGTATTAATTGCCTGAAACTTTTGTTCAATTGATTGGTTTCTATAGATAGTAAGAATTAGATACCTAACCAAGCCAGTAACTATAGATAGTACCTGAATTTACAAGTGTTATCTTTCTGACAAAATTATGGCTTTCTTCTTATACTGTATTCAATGAGTATCTTGCTTTAGGCTAAACAGTCATAGTAGATGATTTATACTTTAGAATTTTTGATTGAAAAAATCTGGGTCAAATCACCATTTCACCCAGCTATTGCCCTTCTTGTACTATTCCCTGAAGACCTTAAAAGAGCGTACTACAGGGATACTGCCACATTAATGTTCATAGCAGCACAATTCACAATACCTTGACTGTGGAACAACCCAGATGCCCTTCAATAGATGAATGGATAAAAAAATGTGGCATTTATACACAGTGGAGTATTACTCAGCACTAAAAAGTGACAAAATCATGGAATTTGCATGGAAATGGATGGCATTAGAGAAGATTAAGCTAAGTGAAGCTAGCCAATCCCTATAAATCAAATGCAAATGTCTTCTTTGATATAATGAGAGCTACTAAGAACAGAGCAAGGAGGAAGAGCAGGAGGAAAAGATTAATATTAAACAGAGACATGAGGTGGGAGGGAAAGGGAGAGAAAAGGGAAATTGCATGCAAATGGAAGGAGACCCTCATTGTTTTACAAAATTACATATAAGAGGTTGTGAGGGGAATGGGAAAAAAACAAGGAGAGAAATGAATTACAGTAGCTGGGGTAGAGAGAGAAGAGGGGAGGGGAGATAGTAGAGGATAGGAAAGGTAGCAGAATACAACAGTTACTAATGGCATTATGTAAAAATGTGGATGTGTAACCGATGTGATTCTGCAATCTGTATTTGGGCTAAAAATGGGAGTTCATAAACCACTTGAATCTAATGTATGAAATATGATATGTCAAGAACTTTTTATTGTTTTGAACAACCAATAAAAAAGAGAAAAAAAAGAAAGAAAAAAAAGAAACACCATAATGTGGTGAAAATAATCTAACAAACATTGTTGAAATAGTAATACTGAATGGAGAAAGAATTTTAAGAATGACTAGCTTCATAATAACTATAAGTTCAAACTATGGTGATTTTTTTTTTCATTAAAAAAAAAAAGAATGACTGTTCTTTATAGGTATAGCATCTCTGTGGTTCTTATTAACTACTATATAATAAAATTACAAATTATTGTTAGTTATACAATATTTTTATACATGTCCAAAATCATTATACATGTCCAAAATAGATTTTTCACATTTAAAGTACTTTATACATAATAATGATTTTTAATCACTTCCCACTGAATAAAATGATCACTATCCCCTTATTTTAGTGATTAGACACAGAGAAGTTTACCGTCTTGCTTATTGACACATGAATATAGAGACGGAGGTCAGGGTATTCATCTAGATTTGGATCTCTTTCATTCTTGGCAAATGTCATTAGTAGTTTGTTTGTTGGCTTTTTTTTTAATATTTACTTTTAGTTTTTGGTGGACACAACATGGGGTGCTGAGGTTCAAAACTGGCCCGCCCGCATGCCAGGGAGTGCTGTACCATTTGAGCCACATCCTCTCTTCGGTGGCTTTTTAATGCAGTGCTGGGTGTTCAACCCAGTACCTCACGCATGCTAGAGAAGTGCTTTACCTCTTATCCATAATCCTAGTCCCCAAAGTCCTTTACTTATTTTTTGTGGGGGAGTAGAGTGTGTGTGTGTAGTGCAAGGGATTGAATCCATGGCCTTAATCAGCAAAACAAGCACTCTACTGACTAAGCTATATCCTCAGCCCTGATCTATAGTCTTTTAACAGTGACAATGGAGCAGCCTGTCATTCAGTTTTTGATTCTGCACCCACTTGGCTCAGGTTGGAGGCAGGGCATGAAGCCTTGACCAATCAGTCTCTTAGATGAGAAATGTCCAACCCTCATGCAGCCAGTGATGCGGGGGAGGGCGTCCACAATCTTCTGTTCCCTTGGTGTCTGGAGCCCACCATTTTTTCAGTCTTTTTGTTTGCTTCTGTCCTGGATCCAAGAGCAGGTGTCTGTGCTATGCAGAAACTGAAAACAAATCACAGGGAGAACACTGAGAACCCTGAGAACCAGGAAATGGTAAGTGTGCCTTGTTATCTTGAGACTGGGTAGGAAGGTGGCTTAAAGCTGACAGAAGTGGCAATGGTGGAAACTGGTAGTCATGGCTAGGGAGTCCTCATGGTCCTCTCCAGAGTCTTGTGGCCAGAGGGTCTCTCTGTGGTAACTTAGCGTTCACCTCCCTCTGACTAGTCTAGTGAGGCTTAGATCAGCAGTTGAAAACCTGGGCATTTTGTTCCATAATTGTAAGGTGTTTCCAGCTTTTTTCTAAATCCCTTTGTGGGCTTCCATGTCCCATGATTCCAGCATGTCTCCAGAATGCATAATGAAGACTGAGATAATTACCAGGAGAGAACCACAACTACATTTGTTGTATTCAAACATGATAGAGGCTGCTGATTTAGGGCTTGTTACTCATGAGGGTTTGTTCATTTGTTTGTTTATTATTTTTTTTGTGTGTGCGTGTTTGTTTGTTGTTTACTTTTTGGTACCAGAAATTCAACCCAGAGGTGTTCATCCACTGATTCACATTCCCATCCTTTTTTAATATTTTTATTTAGAAACAGGGTCACTTTGAAGTTCTTAGGGCCTCACACATTTGATGATGCTGGCTTTTAACTCATTCTCTTCATGAGTCCTGAGATTTTTAAATGTAGCAGAAGCAGTATCTCAAATCCAGAACAAAAACCTGAAATCCAGAACTTCAGCTTATCTCTCCGTAGGTCTCAGAATAAACCCCTAGTTTTCTAACTCTCTGTTCACATATCCAAAACTAGGGTTCTCTGTTCACAGAGAATAAGTTTAATAATGACCATGTAATGCAGATAATGGGCCTCACTCAAAGACACCTGGTGGCTAACTGAAAGATGTTAATGAGCACCATTAAGGCCTATTTCAAAAGTAAAAGACCTTGAATCCCACTTGTGGGAACACCTTCTACAAAGTCCTTTGTCCCAGGAGTGATTTCTTATTGAATTTGAAGGAAAAAGGATGGGTCACAGAAAGAATAAAAGTGAACCCATATGGTAGTCAGGATGCCTTTTCCAAAGCCTATTTTAAATGCATTATGCTCCATGTTCTGCCCAAAACCATCAGTAAACTTCTAAGATGGCACACAAAAATGATTTTTTTTTTTCTGATATCAATCCTCATACAACATGGTGGCCGTTCTATTTCTTCTTGCTTAAATAATTTTTTTTCTTCAAAATTTATGAAACAAGCACCCAGATTCATGGAAAACTGAGAAATTTTGGTTCATCTAAAAACTCCACTTTCAGCATTATTAATCATTATTTTCCCATGTTTTATTTCAAATGTATGCATCATTTATAATGTTTTTCTTCAAGAACTGGAGGGCATTTTAAAAAGATTTTCATTTATCATTCTGAGATTTTCACATGAGAAAAAAGCAGAATAATATTAGGTGACATTAAAAATAATGAATCTCTCCTAAATGAGGTTTATGTGTCCCATTTAAAAATTTTTTAAAATCTGTAATGGGTCATCAGTTGAGGGTGTATTTATTTATTAATTAATTTGTTTATTTACTTATTTATGGTCAGACCATTTCATTAAAATAACCCACAGAAGGAGCTGGGGTTGTGGCTCAGTGATAGAGCACTCACCTATAACATGCAAGGTCCTAGGTTCGATCCTCAGCACCAAATAAAAATAAGTAAATAATAAATAAATTAATAAATAACCCACAGAAACATTCCAAACATTTCAAGAAACACTTTTATTCTGGTGTGGTAGGAAAAAATAGAAGTGGGACTAACTTGAATTTAAATTACATGCAAGTTCAATCTTTCTCTCTCTCTCTCTCTCTCTCTCTCTCTCTCTCTCTCTCTCTCTCTCTCACTCTCTGTACTGAGGATTGACCCTATGGCCTCAAACTAAGAAGGCAAGCACTCTACAAGCTGAGCTATTTACTCAGTCTCATTTTTTTGGGGGGGGAGAAACCAGGGATTGAAGTCAGGGGGCACTCTACCACTGAGCCACATTCGTACCCCTATTTTGTATTTTACTTAGAGACAGGGTTGCACTGAGTTGCTTAGTGCCTCACCATTGATGAGACTGGTTTTGAATTCATCAATTTTATTTCTCAGTCTTGTAAACAGCTGATATTACAGGCATGCACCATTATGCCTTGCCAACTTCAATCTTAAGGGCTAAAGTACAGTCAAATTAGATCAAAGTCCATGTCAATATCTTGGTACTATATATATAAAGGTGTTGATAGACCTTATGTTTTATTTACTTATATCTGGAGCTGAGAATTGATTCCAGTGTCTCACATGTGTCAGAAAAGAGCTCCACTGAGCTCCAGCCCTAGCCCCCTGGAACATATTTTATTGGGCATATTGGAGAGACAATAGAGAGAGTTCTCCTTTCACACATGGAAAGACTGACACTTTGAATGAAGGATTTGTGGGATGAGATAATTGCCATAATTTCTCTCTTTCTTTGTTTTCTTTTTCTTTGGTACCAGGGATTGAAGCCAGGGGCACTCGGCCACTGAGCCACATCTCAGCCCTATTTTGTATTTTATTTAGAGACAGCGTCTCACTGAGTTGCTTAGTGCTTCACCATTGCTGAGGCTGGCTTTGAACTCACAATCCTCGTGTCTCACTCAGCCTCCCAAGCCACTGAGATTACAGGCATGCACCACAGCACCTGGTTTTGCCACAATTTCTTTTAATTTGAAATGAACATATTCATTTTGGGTGCCTAGAAGAGAAGCAGGAGGAAGTCTGAAGAAAAGGAGGAAGAGTGAGGAAGAATTCTCACTTCACTTCACCTTCTTTTCCGTTTCATTTCCCTTGTAGGGAGGGAAAATGTTTTTTTTGTTTTGTTTTGTTTTGTTTTGTTTTAAGAAAAGGACCACTGTTTGCAACATTTCATGTCTCATAAGCAGGATCGCTAATACCTTCCCAGGGACCATAATAACATGCTGCTGCATTCCATTAATTGCTCAGCAGATGTTCAGCAGTCATGTTTTAAAAATGTTCAAGCCAGAGTCTGTTGCCAGTGAGAACGACAATTCATAATTTGGGTTGTCTCCAAGGGAAAAAGAACTGTCTCCTTTCGGGAATTCACTAGCCTTATTTTGGTTTTTAAATTCCGTTCCCTGTTTTCTTTCATGAGAATACAAGATAAGCATTTGCAGATACCTGAGAATCATCCAAGATTGGTTTTGCTGGTTTCCTCCTACATGTCAGAAAATCTTTAGGAAATTCTCTTTGCAGGAGAGATTTGAAATTGCATGAGAATAGGAAGGAGATGAGAAACATGTTATCAATAAGTTTGAGGAACATGACCTCAGTGGCTCCCTTAGGCATTTCTGACTTTGTGGCTGCCAGTGACCATGTTTAGCAGACAAAGTCTGGGGCATTACAGAATAATCCAGAGAGTTGGAAAGGGAGTAAAAACCATCATGTGGGAATTGGACTGGAAGCACCAGTGTTTTGACCAAAGTGTATCTTTGCTTATGCTATCCCTGATTGGAATATTTTCCCCAACTTCTTCATCTTTCTTCATCCCCTTATTCTATTTGTATTTTAAGGCTCAGCTCAATGTCAGTATTCACATAGAAACTTTCCAGAGAGCTTTACCTAAATAATATCTTCCCCTGGTCTGAACTCACATGTACTTTTAAATCTATATCTTTCTGATGATAATGGTCATGACCAATTGTTACCATAATTTTCATCATTCTTATTTAAATCCTGTGGGTGTGGTTCATTGTATATTTATATTGTCTTCATCATTGTACCTAGCAGAGAACTTGTACATAGCAGGTACATATTACTTTGGTAACAATTAGATGTGTAATGAATGTATAACTTTAGCAATGTAGTCAAAATCTCATTCTCTCAGTTAGTCTTTAGATTCAACTTATTCAGTTGGGAATCATATTCCCTGTCACAAAACAACTGGTTTGTGGAGACTTGCATATATTTATCCAATAAGCATCCAGGGGAAATCCACCTCATTTTTCCCCTATGGCATTAATTATATGTGGCAAGCATTGGGAATGGGCAGGTTGAAGGAAAATTAGATTCATGCTCTCTAGATTTTTGTGTCCTAGAAAAAGAGGTCTGAGAAGGACTCAAAGAAGGACCACCAAGAGGCTGTTGCTGAAAGAGAGTGAATCAAGTACAACTTATTAACCCTTATTCTATGTTCTGCTCCCATACAGGAGAGTTTCCAATATCAGAAATCAATGTTACATCATGATGGGGCTCCAGGTCACATACCTGTTATGGAACCAACCTCACCTTACCAAACCAACATTTTTTATGACATTTCCCTTGCCTTCCCTCTCTCTCTCACTTATGCATTTTTCTTGCCCTTCTGAATTACACATATGTGTATATATACATATATTACATATATATGTGTGTGTGTATATACACACATATATAAAACGTATGGCATTTATTTATGTATTTATTTATTTTGGTACGGGTGATTTATCTCAGGGGCACTCAACCACCAAGCCACATCCCCATCCCTTTTTTTTAAATTTTATTTAGAGATAAGGTCTCAATGAATTGCTTAGGACCTTGCTACATTGCTGAGGTCAACACTGAACTCAGAATCTTCCTGTCTCAGACTCCTGAGCCACTGGGGTCACAGGCATGCAACTCAACTTGAATAATATATCTTAAGAGCAGTGAAGTCATTTTAAGGGGAATGTTTTCCAGTGATTCTGGAAAACTCTGATTCAAACCATTTGGTTTCTATAAGTTCTTGTGGAAGAACAAATCCCATCCATTAAGAAAATATTCATGAAATCCCAAAAGTTGTTTCATTGCTTCTGGTAACTTGAGATGTATCATCTTATTCCTCACATGACTCTAGCCCTAGTTTTGCAATTATTACTTTAAACCTGTGGTTTCTCAGAGGTCGTGAAATGAATTAGGACTCTCATTCACTCTATACTGGCTAGACTTGAAGCACAGGTGCTAGTACATGAACATTCACTAATTGTAACTACAAAGAATAAAAAAAATATATTAGTTGCAGAAGGTTGGGTAAGGATGAGACTTTAGGTTGAATGGAAGTTAACCCAAAGGAGAGGCAATAAGCCTGCCGGGTTGAGAGGCTATTTGAACAAAGTTGCAGCAACAACTGGTTTATGCATCCAATTATGCACTGTTTGATGTGGTTCAGGGCATCTAAACATGTGCTGTCAAATATTCATAGTTGGTGTGTTTATTGTAAGTAAATTATGACAAAGGGGAAGGGTGCAAAAATTCAAGGAACACAAATATGCCAGTGTATCATAAACTTCATTGACCCTCATCCATGTGTACTAGTGAGGAATCTCATTAGTGTAGGTTGGAGATAGTAAAACATGATAAATGTGGGAAAAAGAAAAAGAAGTACAAGAAAGAATTAAAAAAATAATGTTTGAGTAATGGTCCACAATCCTTTCTCTTTATAACATAGATGTTTTCTACCCCATATGTCAAGAGATGGTAATTTATTTGATGGCAATGAGGATCTAGCAGGAGAAGCCTCTTTCTTGGTTTTCAAAGAAGATAAGTTTGGTGGTTTATGTTGGGTTTGATGTCATAAAGCACATAAGTGAAACACCCCATCAGGAAGCTGGAAATCAGAGCTTGAAAACTCATGTGAGAATATCAGGACCTGAAAATACATTCAACTTTGAGTTCAAATTTACCACCACCTACCAGATTCTCAGGTGAGGGGAATCTGCTGACAGGTGGTAAATTAAAGCCCTAATTTGCTGGTACAAATCTTTCAAGCTCCATCAAACCGCAATCTTTGTTCTTGTGGGCAGTCATGTTCATGAATAAATTTAGTCCTTATATTTGACTGGGGTCAGGGACATTGGGAAGTGGCATAAAAATGTGTTGATTCTTCTACCATAGAACAGATAATGGTTCCGCATGAGAATAAAGAGACAGCAAGAAAGGGGTAACACTGACATTTTATTTGAGTAGGCAAAAGTCTAACTAGATTAATCCACACTAAACTGTAAACAATAACTTTTCAGGGATTATAGGCATTTCTCAAGAGTTGTTTATTGGGCAAATGAACTAAAATCTGAGTGGTGATACTCCTGTGCAGAATGACTAGTAAGAAGAGGGCTGACTCATTCCTTCTACCCAATTAGAATGAGTGAAAACCAGTTCTATTGTTGGAAAAGCTATTTCTAACCTATGGTAGGAGATATCTGTTCTAAATAATTTATTCTCAAACCCAAGCACATTTCAGTAAACTTATGAAACGTTGAAAACAGAGAATTTTCAGACCTCACTGCATTCAGTGAAGCATCCCAGGAGTTCCCAAGGGATGATATCCAGGAATCTGCATTTTTTTTAGCAAGTTTCCCAAATCATGCTTATACAGCCATCACTTTCACCAGCCTCAACAACCACTGTTGGAAATAATTCCACAAATGAAAATCCATCTTCAAAACAAGGGAAGGTGTTGGCACCATCTCCATCAATGAATCTGATTGATAACTAGTAATCCACTCAAACAGAGAAATAAGAAGGGCCTGTGATATTAAATATGAGAGAAAATTATTAATATACATTAAAATCTAATTTCCTGGCATAGTTGGAGACAATGTAATTGGCAGAAAGGTAGATGACGGGGAGCAAAATGAAATGTGCCTCCAAATCTGGGATGTGCTCTATCTATAATCTAGAGGAATGGCAAAGGCCAGCCAAGCACTGTGGCCATGAAGCTGTTGAAAAATGATTAAAGTATGAGTGAGAATCTTAGTGGCAGATATAATTGAATAGCCGTGAGTTCTATGAGAGTTAAACAAATGATATTATCTAAATAATATTCATATGCTAATAGGAGCAGAAAATGAACGATAAATCCACATCTTACTGGATCCCTACACATACTTCAAAATAAGGATGCTGTTCTACCCTTAGCTTTCCAGACAGGTCATTGTTCTCCTGGAATTTTGGACACACGTGATTAAAAAAAAAAGAAACAAAGGTTAATATTTCTCAAAGGAAGAGCCTCAAATCTCAGGTTAAATAAAATATATATTAAAAATTGCACAGTAATGTCACTCATACTGCCTATCAGTTGCCTTTTTTAAGCAGTTACATTTAGGATAACTGTCCTTTGTCAAGGGTATGTGTGGGTTTTGTAATAAAACTGTTATCTTGTGTCATCTTGGCTTCCATGGTTTTGCTGACTGGTTTAATTTCTTTTGTGGGTATAATAAAAAGATATTATCACAGAGATATTAGAGAATTAATATTTCCAGGCTTCAGTCGATGCCACTGGACATGTGATAAGTAAGGGTGGAGCATTAGCAGCTCCAAATTTCAACCTAGGTTGTCCAACTCATGAATTCTGCCCTCCGGCTTCCTATTGAGAAAGACACTTCCTGTGTGAGGGTAGAACTGGCATTTGTCAAGAAGCTTTGAACCCTACAACGTCATCTAAGTTACAGCATTACAGATGCTACTGTCAAATGTTTGTTGTGGAGCTCTGAAATGTAAAGTGAAATAAATTGTTCCCATAACATTTTCCATTTAGGAATGGAATTAGTACTAGTGAAACTTCCACAGCCAATACATTTCTCTATTTAGTCTCTGGTTGCCTTATTATCCACACAGTGATCATTTAAAGGTCTCTTGTGAGTAACTGAATAGTGATAGTATTTGTTCTTCATTTTGTTTTTCCTAAAATTAATTTTTTTCTTCTTCAAATAATTCAGTTTTTTCACAGATATATGCAAATGTGGCTTTTGACAATTATGAAATCATTATGGTGTTAAGATGAATAATCACAGGTGCTCAGAGATCTAAATAGATTCCTTATCCCAGCGTGATGAAATGAATGTGATGTTTTCATAAATCTATCAAAGATAAGCAATGGAGCTATTCCTCAGCTTCTAATAGATTCTTTTGTCATCATCGTCTTTTTTTTTCTTTTCATTTTTTTCAATTACCTGAGCTCATAAAAGAACTGATCAGGGTAACTGGCCTGAGTTGACCAGCCCTGAGGAGGCAACTAGGAAGCGCTGGTCTTGGGGGAAAAAATGAGAAAACACATAAAGAGAAGAATCCAGAACCTAGGTCCAGCTAGTCTTCAGATACTAACCAAATTTCTTATACCTAAAGTGATCGGACTGTCCTGGATTATACCTATTTGTCAGTACAAGCTCTAATACTCCTTTATTCTTAAAGTGTTCTCTTTAAGATGGGTTTATTTTTAACCTGCCTTACCAATTTCTTACCAAGTATTGGATAATGTGGAACCCAGAGGTGAGACTTGCCAGTTGGATTTTAACTAGTTGAAAGAGAATTTTAAGGAGAGGAAGTAGGCGTGGCTTTGTAACAAACCACCTAGAAGGTCAGCATCTTAAAAATAAGCTTTTATTGTTGCTTCTGAGTCTGTGGATCAGCTGGGCGATTCTTCTGGTCTTGTCTGTGTTCTTCCTGCTACCATTTAATCACCTCCTTGATCTTGGCTGGGCTGTCCCACGTGGGAAAGGGTAGCTGCATAGTGACTGCTCTAGATTGGCGTTGGTTGGGATGACTAAACTGTCCTCCACGTGGCCTCTCTTCCTTTAGGAGACGGTTCTGGGTTTGCGCAACATGGCAGTGTTCCAAGAGGGACAGAGAACAGAAGGACACAGGTCTTCAAACACATGATGAGCACACCATCACTGCTGTTACATTCCATTGTCAAATGCATGTTGTCATGGTAACCCAGACTCAAGGGGTGAAAGAAACAGATTTTATCTCTTGGTGGGAGGAGCTTCAAACTCATTGTACAAGGCCTGGACACAGAGTGTTAGAAAATTGAGCCAGCAATGTAGTCAGTGCCCATGAGGCTGACAATTCACTAAGGGGAGACTTGAAATGTTTATAGGTAATTTTTAGAAAACTCTGAGAGCCATAGTCAGATTCAGCTACTAATAGCAACAAAGAGATACTTTTGGTTTGGTTTGGTTTGGTTTTCATGACCTAGAATATATGAAAGTCAGGTATGCCCTAAAGATATGGGCTAGATAATTTTATGAGTGATAAGTCTCAACTGATTGTGCATAATAGTCATTTATGTATATATATGCAAATGCACACACACGCACACATATATGCATATACACACACTCATATGTAAATATAGATTTTGGAGACTTAGTCTCAGAGATCATATTAGTCAATTTTGCATAACTGTAATGAAATACTTGAGACTGGGTGACTTTATAAAGTCAAGAAGTTTATTAAGCTCACAGTTTTGGAGGTTCAAGACTCACATCTGATTATAGCCTTCTTGCTGGTAGAGTATGGAAGTGGACATGGAGCATATGTATATGTCTGTATTCTTTGGTCCCCCTCTCTCCTTATAAAGCCATTAGTACTCACTCATGGGAGCTTTATTCTAGTGATCACCTACTTCTGATCACTAATGAAAAGCCCCATCTCTAACCACCATAGTCATTTTAAATTTCTACTGCCTTAATAACTCACAATGGGGATTAAATTTAACACCTATAACCCTGTGGGACACACTCAAACCATATCCAAGTCCTATCATTCAAATTTTTTTTTCTCCATTGCAGCATAAGGATCTGCTTTCCCACAGTCCAGGTAATTCTGATTAAGAAATTCATAAACAACATTTTGAAAAACAATTTATAGAGTAACAAGGGTTTCTCATTGAATCTCTTTGTGTATATGCACATGCACGTGTGCCTGTGTGTGTGTGTGTGTTTTTTATTTTTTTGTTCTAATTCATTATACATGACAGTAGAATACATTTTGACACTTCACACATAAGTGGAATATAACTTTCATCCTTCTGGTTACTCATTGTCTTTCAACCGTAAAAAAACCAAAGACCTGTCTATTCATTATGATGAGGTTTGTTCTTGGAGGTTCTCATGACTCATGATTGTCTTTACTCAGTCAAGTGACCTCAGCTCTCTCTGACAGGATACTTCTGAAGACTAATCCCCAGTTTAATTTCCATACAATACTTCACAAATCATTGAAACTAATAAAAGACAAACTGAAGCACTCTTCAAATACTGAAGAGGTAGAGTTAGATAGCCAACAGTTTGGGAATGGCCTTCATGGGTGGAATGTTGAAGCAAGACAAAGAAAATAATGTGACTGGATGAAGTGGAGGAGTAGCCTTATTGGATTATTCCAGTCAGAAGCCCTTGATTAAAGATTGGTTGGTAATTTGTGACTGGTTAGCTTAAATTTTGTTTTCCTACAATATGACCATTTATGCTGAACTGGGTTTTGGAAAAGTTCAGAGGAACCTGAGCTGCCTCAGTCTACCAGACTCCCAGTTACTTACTTAGCCAACTTCCCTGGCAATTCCCATCTACTCTGTCCAGTGGTCCCACAGCTTTATCCCAATATGGTACAGCAGTCATTAAGACCATCACAGTTGGGCTTGAATTTGAACTGGAGAGAAGTCCATTGGCCAAGTGAGCATGAGTTTTTATGCCCGTTTTATACTCTAGGAAAGCTTTTTCTGTGCTATTACAACACCACCTTAATTTCCCCCAAAAAGTTCCAGATCACATGGATTTTCATATTGCCATTCTACAAGTTGGACTTGGGTGTGCTTTGGGAGGTGGGAGAGGGTAAAAGAAAACCAAGGTAAGGTGAACTAATATGCTTCTGTAACTTCTTGACAGCACCAGTTCTTGGGTTAGAAATATATAGTAGTAGCTGAGAGTTTCAGAATCATAGTGCAGGTAGAAGTTCTCCAAGATGATGCCTTTAATAGAAGAAGAGGGAACGCAAGGTAGCCACCATGGATTTTTTGCCTGGATTCACTGGGTTATGCTACCATGTCCTTGATTTCAGAACTTGAAAATCAAGTAAGGAAAGGGGCAAAGCTGCAGTACAAGGGACAGTGGTTCTCAGGGTGAGGCAAGCGCTTTGTGGGAAACTGGTCTGATGAATTGGTGGAAAACTATAGGAAAGGTAAAGGAGTTCCTTTCCTGCAGGCATGCAGACCTCTGATGTCCTAATGTGCATCATAAATCTTCAGAAGGAGGTTTGCCATTTTCCAAAACTAGTTCACCATGGAACTCTCTAGCACTATTTTTCTACAGAATACGCTTTCAGACACATGACAGTAATAATGACAGGGTAAAAATATTAGGCATGTACTGTGTGCCAGAAGCTGTAACAGTGCTTTGTAAATCCCATCTCATTTTATTCTTACAACTTACTACACCAAACATGAGTTTTATCTTTATTCTGCAAATGAGGAAACTGAGTGTAATTTGAAGTCTCTTAGCCTGAAGTAGCAAAACCAGGATCTGATTCCCAAATGGGACTCTATCAGTTACTTAACCCCAAATAGGGAGTTTCAAATTTACTCTCAGATGTGCAACTGTGACTATATATGTCAATCATTTTTTACAAGAAGATGTGTTTATTAATGTGAGCATCCCTATTAGGATAATTAGCTCAGATCCTTATAAATAGAATATGATCATTCAAAGCATTGCTAAGATCCTCATAGGATTTTTCAAATGGTGTGTGCCAGCTTTGGGGCTTAGAAATGTTGAGTCACTTGGAGCAGTGCTTGTATCTGTGTTTTGCTCTGTGCGCTTATAATGGGGGAAAAAAACTGCTCAGCACTTTTCCTCCTGCACATCTACTTTGTTTAGGCTGCAATTGAAGAGGGATTAATTTATGCTAATTCCACACAACAAGCCAAAGCCCATTTATCACCACTTTCCATTCCTCAGCAAAACACACAGAAACGCACCTAAGTATTGGACAAACTAAGATATGCAGCCGCTGTTGTGTGGAGCAGTAAAAAACCGTTTATATCCAGGCACACATCAACAAGCAGAAGCCACCCACGGGACACAGAGGGCAGTGGCACTCAATCCCTTTCCACTGCTGTCTGCTGTGTCCCACTTGCTGCCTCTGAGAATTGACTAAGTGAGGAGAGAGAGAGAGAGAGGGGATAGCATGAGTTTTGGAAATTGGGAGGGTGGTCAAAAGCTGCTTTTCCCACACAAGTGTGCTAATTGCTAACAGTGTTAACACTGTTTCCTTAAGAACCACAATTTGAGTGTGAATGGTTTAGGATTAAAAGATTTAACCTTGTGATGGGAAGAGAGATGGGAGGAGGAAGGCAAAGATGGGCGGTAAAGTTCTAGTGTGTGTGTGTGCCTGCAGGTGCATGTGCATAAGTGCATATGTAAGTTTGGTTTCATATGTGTTAGTGAGGACCTAGCCAAGGAATTTCCTCTTAGTTTTTCATTTATTTTAGATGCCACCCCTTCAAGTAAACTGTGTCTTCTTCTTGGTGGCACCAAGAAGCTATGCTGACAGAGCTCACGTCCAGGGTTGGAAGTTTAAATACTCTTGACTCTAACCACCTCTAGACCTCCATTTATTACCTGACAGATGAAGGGTTTGCCTTAGAAGATTACCTTGCAAATATCTAGTTTTCAATATGATGATGGTTTCCTGATAATCAAGAGAGAGGAGAGAGATTTTATCTTTTAGATTTGCAGATGATGAAATTGTATGATAGAAGCTGCTTCAAAATAATCCAGTGGTTGAGACTGTGGAGATTAGATGGTGGTGAAGAGAAAATAAGATTGGCTGTCAGTTGATGGCTGCTGAGACTCAAATAATGAGTATATTAGGATTAATTTCTCTATTCTCTCTCTCTACATACACACACCCACACACACACACACATGCACACACCCACAAAAATTAATGCATATGTATACATGCCATCTACGTTTAAAAGTGTATGATCTAGGATTCTAACTGTTCCTTTTAAAACAAAATTTTAGCTTGTCACTTGTTATTTCTTCCTGTACTATATAGTTTTAGTCCCAATGCCCATATTCATAAATATCTTTTTAAATTTCTAATTATCTCCCAGCAGCCTGAGTATATAGCATGTGTGTGTATGTGTATCTGTGATGACTTGGATTCAAGTATGTGTGCTTCTGTTTATTAGTTCCAAGTCTTTGGAGTGGCAGGAACCAAGGAGAACTTCTCTGTTCTTATCTACACAATAAGGATCATTGTCCCCATTTCATTTGTGAAAATCTATGGAGATTTTGTCCATGATAAATGGAAGGTATTCTCCTGCCTGATGATATCCCACCAACCATAGTGCTAATTCTGAAGTGTTCCTGGACTTGGTTGATGGCACTGAGGCTTTATTTTCTTATTTCATATGGAAAGCAAATTTTCCTTGGGTGTTCCACACAAATAGAGCTGCACCCATCTTCTCTCACACACCAACACAGCTATTTCACAGCTTAATTAAGTGCTGCTTGACTTAGAGGAAGAGAAAAGAGCAGGGAGCTTCCTTATATTCAGTGAGCCAATTCTACTAAACTCACTAAGAGAAA
This sequence comes from Callospermophilus lateralis, assembly GCF_048772815.1. Classification (NCBI taxonomy): domain Eukaryota; kingdom Metazoa; phylum Chordata; class Mammalia; order Rodentia; family Sciuridae; genus Callospermophilus; species Callospermophilus lateralis. The sequence goes on along the minus strand of NW_027513805.1, from coordinate 75,405 downwards.
GAAGAAGGCTTGGCTTTCGTTTTTACACTGAACTGGGTGGTGACATGAATTATACTTTCTAGTGGTGGCCACTGAGTGACAGTGATGTAATCTTATGAAAACCAGACAGTACAGAAGCAGCCGAGGGTCTCTACTGAGACCATTAATATTGCAGTCACTTATTCTTGAACGTTTTTACCTTGATGACCAGAATGTTGACCTCTCGGCTCTCAACAGAAACAAGCCACAGAAAATGGTGCTTAAAGGTCACCTGCATTTCTGGGCATCAGATTCTGCTTAAATTGATGGAAGGTAAAGGTCAACATGCTGGCTTCCACGAGGTTCATGTGGATTGTTGCTCAGGCTGGAACTGTGCCAGATTTGCAGAATGTCAGTTCTTGAGAGGGTAGAAATTAATTGTAAACAAAGTCATTACAAGTACAACAGGTTTCACCCTGAGGTGGAAGAAGATTTGGAGGTCAGGAGAGATGCTTTCCAACACTGCATGTGTGTGTGCGCTTTCAGGGAAAACTTGAGAAGACTAGTGTTCGCAGAAGCTATATTTTTGGGAGGAGAAATCACTGCATTTGAAAGACAGGGGCTTGTTGTCAGGACTTCATGAAGTCATGGAGCCCTCTGCATGTCACACCTTCCCCAGCATCAGAGTGACTGCCCTTGAAAAATATTCACTTGGCTATCCACACCTTGTAGTGCACAAAAATATAACATGCACCATCACTTTCCAGTTCTGGTCCTTACAACTGCTAGAATAGGAGCAAAAGAGATTGGGTAATTCACAAAAAAATATTCCTATTGGTGGTTTTACTGGTTATCTGCTTTGCTTAGTGGGAAAATCTTGCATGTAGAATATGGGAAAATTTAATAAAATTTAGCATTATATTATTATAAATATGGATGGTCCCTGACTTAAAATGGTTGGGCTTAAGAGGTTTACTCATACCAGTGTTCAGTTTTTAACTTTCAGTACAGTATTTAGTAAGTTATATAAAATCATCTAACACAGACTTGCCCTCCACAGGGTGGTCTATAGTTGAATGTTTTGATCTGGTCCACTACACCTTATTCCCCAAACTCTTGCCAGCCTTCCAGTCCACCATCCCCAGCCTCTGAGACCTCTCATTCTTGTATATTGCTCATAAACATTTGAAGCCCAGTGTTTTAGGGAGGGTTTTTGCAAAGGGGGAATTAATTAATGAGAAAGGGGAATAAACTAAATAGAAGCAAGAAAGAGGCATCTTAGCTGTTTCTCTCAGGGATGAATCTGTGTTAGATGATTTTTTTTTCCCTACTGTAAGCTAATGTAAGTGTTTTTTGCAAGTTTAAGGTAGGCTGAGCTAAGTTGTGATGTTTGGTAGATTCAAGTTACGAAATGTATTTTGACTTGTGAGTATTTTCAATGGTATTATCCATGAGTTTATCAGGATATTATTCCAACATTAACTCAAGGAGGACATGTATTAATTAATAATAATAGTAGCAGCTGTAGAAATAAAAGCAAACCTTATCGAGTTCTTAATAATAAGGTACATTAACTCATTTAATCTTTGTGACCACAGAGGAATAGACCATTCATCTCCTCTAACCACAGAAACACATTAAGATGGAGTAACTTGCCCAAGATTCTACAGCTAGCAGGTCGTGGAGCATGGCTGGAATCCTTACAGTCTGGCTCCAGGGTCATTGCTCTTCATTGCTCCAGTACTTGGTCAGGCCAATTGGAGCATCTGGGGGCTAGGACAGGCTCAGGTGCATACATGTATCAGCTCTATGATTTGTACTTTGTATGTTCCTCCCATGTGGCTTTCTGGGACTCACCAAGCCTGTGTGTGAACTGTGTGAGTCTCTCATGGAGTCTTACCTGCCTGAGTCTCTGCTTATGACGATTCCTTGTTTCCTTCCACAGCCCCACTGGTGGACCTTACTCCAACCCACAGTGGATCCGCCATGTTGATGCTGCTCTTGGTGGTGTTTGTGGGGCTGGTCGTGTTCGTCATCTACAAGTTTAAAAGGTGCGTGTCCCTCCATCCAGGTCTCCCCTACCTCTTCCCCCTCCCTCTTTCTGACAGGTTCCGAAGCACACATGGCAGTGTTGTGCTTCTCCCTTGCACAGCAGTGATGGTTTCTGTTAATGTTTTAGGAAGATCCTGGGGATTAATGTTTATGTCCAGATGCATAATGAAAAAGAACAAGAGATGATCAGTCCAGTCAGTCATACTGAAAACAGGCCCAATATCCCTCAGACTGAACTAAGAAGGCCTGGCCAGCTTAGAGATGAGAAGGTGGAATCACAGCTCGTAGGTAAATGATTCCCAGTAGCCATCAGTTGTTCAGCCTCTGTAACCAATGGCTGACTCTAACTGCTTTCTGGCTTCACATAAACACTTCCTTCTGTTCTAACACTCCCTGAGAGAAACAGCTAAGATGCCTCTTTTTTGCTTCTATTTAGTTTTTTCCCGTCTCTCATTAATTAATTCCCCCTTTGCAAAAACCCTCCCTAAAACACTGGGCTTCAAATGTTTATGAGCAATATACAAGAAGGAGAGGTCTCAGAGGTTGGGGATGGTGGACTGGAGGGCTGGCAAGGGGTTGGGGTCGAGGTGTAGTAGACCAGAGCAAAACATGGCAGCCCAACTATAGACAACCCTGTGGAGGGCAAAGAGCACCACCAAAGAAGGGACATAATAAGAGTGACAAGTGTGACCATCCAGAGATTTTTTTAATGTAGCAATTATCTAGAAACTGGTTCCTGAGAACTTGAGGACAAGAGACACAAAGTTTGGGAGAGAGGATCCTAAGAGAGCCCAGTTACAGGATTAGATTATTACAGAGAAGATCAACAAATGCCTTTTTTTTTCCAACTGTCTCATATCAGATACCTTAAAATGGACTTCACATTTCAGTAACCTCTCTCCACCTGTGAAGTAAGCATGGGAGATAAGCAGCTAGGTATAGCATGTCTGAAGCTCAGTTGCTGAGTCCTAGTATTTATTGCAGAAGAAAGTTTCCAGGAAGTTAGACAAATCCATGGAGCCACCATTGCTGATCCATTTCTTTCCTGGGTTCCTCTTCTCTGTTGGCCTCAGGAGTTGAAGCTGTAAACGTTCACATCTAGATCCTGCATTACTGACCTCGAAGAATAAATTATTACATAAGTGTTTGCACTTCACTCTAATGTCATAACGCCAAACTGTCTAGAAGGCTTTTACATAAGATTTTAAATCTTTTATTTTAGGGGAAAAATGAGCATGTAAACAGAAACAGAACCCTGTCTTTTACATGGATATGGGACAGGTCTGTGGAGACATTCAGGGGAAATTCAAATACAATGACTGGCTCCTGTTGTAGGTGGTAATAACACCTGCAGCCACATCTGGTATCTGGTTTTCACCATGCATTTTCTTTTACGGGGGACATAAGCTAATAAATTCATACCCCCCACCCCACCCTGTCTGTTTAATTACAAAGCATCTAAGATGCTGCATTTTTGGGTGTCGGAGACCAGCTCCAACAGGGGGTCTCAGGAGACGAACGGATGGTGAGGAGTCGGCGAAAGAGGGGTGGAGAAACAACACAGACACCAAAGTGCAGGTGTTGATCCCAATCTTTACTTGTGAACTTGATCATATATACTTTTCATTTTGGCAGGCTCACAGTACTTTGTGGTTACAAAACAGGAATCATTATTTAAAGAAACAAAATATTACCTAGCTTCAATCAGAATAGAAGAATATATCTTGGCTTGTGCATAAGCAAACATTTGTACTTTCAGTTCGTGTTTTGTTTTGAGCTGTTTCTGCTTAGTTAACTTTTAATAATAATTACAAATGTCCCAAACTATTGGCCTATACTTTGACTATTCTTTCTTGACTTACTGACTGGAACCGGTGCCATGGTTATGGCAAGTGGTTGACTTGTTATTAATTTTAATCAAACAAGAGTAAGAGCACAAACCATTGTGCACAGGAACAAGTTGCCCAGTACTAAGCACTAATCTGTCTTCTTAACATTAATTTTTCTTCTCTAGATTTTAATTTAATTTCTCAAAAACTTCCTTGACAGGAATACAGGGAGTTTTTCATTAGACATTAACAATTTACACTCCACAGCTGAATCACTGCATTTAGAGCAAACAGATCCATTCTTTAGAAGTAGTTGTATTAACGGGGAAAGTCATGTTTTTTTCCTTCATACTTAATGGTCATATGAAAAGTCACAACTATACTTATTAAAGGAATACAAAAACAAATTAGCCCATTCCCAGAAACATACTGCGCTCCTCCAGAGGATGGACGCCTTGCGCCATCCACCTCAGTAGGGCCTTGCCATTGCCTGAGTCAGGGGTGGGGCGCAGCATTTGGGGTCATTTGCTTCTCAGTATCATTTCCACAGGGTATATGGCACAGTGGCTGCTTACTTTATTAAAGTAGCAATTCCTCCTTCTCCAGGAACATGTCACACCACATTGCAAATTCTCTGACACTTTTCCATTTCCAGTGTCATTAAATGAGTAAGTGTTACACGCTTTCTCTTAGGAGAGTAGCTTTACCCTCCCCTCCCTCCCCTTCTACTCAACCTGGTGACTCATCTCTCCAATTGCAAAGAGCAAGACACGCCACTCCACCTTCAACGCCAAAGTGGGGATCTTCTGGGGCACAATTTGCAATTTAAGGAAAAACCCCAAAGGCTACAGGCGACCTGCTGATCAGGAAAGAATTTCGCTCTTGTCCAGCGCATCATCCTTCATGACCACTAACTTTATGTTTCTTTTCTTTCCTCTGTTGTTCTGTTTCCTATTTTTGCCAGGAAGTATTTCCATAGTTGCTGAGAATTAAAGCACAAAAGAAATCCCTACCTATGTAAATGTTTGAATGGAGGACGCCAGTCAAAAAACAAAAACAAAAAAACAAAAACAAAAACAAATCAAAACAAAAAATAAAAATAAAAACAGTCAAAATCCAAACAAACAAAAACAAACACTCATTGCACCGGGACTTTTAATTCTTCTGACACAGACAACAAGGGTTTTTAGCTTTAAGCCTGTGCATGTTGACAATACCTTGAGGACATGTTTAGAGGGGCAGTGTACAGGTGCTCTATTTTAATGGAAAACACTTCCCTCCCCCTTTCTTCTTTTTTTTCTGATCGGCCGTGTTTGTAGAAAATTCATAACATATATAGGCCAAGGAAATCTGCATGTATTTTTGGAAATATTCTTGGCTCTAGATTTAACAGCTATTTTAGCACTCCTGGCCGAGGGGTGGATTAGCCATCCCGGGCCTTTTCATAAGACACAAAGACATGCACAGGGAAACCCTGAGCCGTTTCTCTGTCCCACTGTCCTTACTGTCGTTTGGCCCTTCTAAGTTAGCGGTGGTGGCTTTGTTGGTCAGCAGAGGCCACAAAGCTGCTTTCTCTCTATTCTCTTTTGCCACAGGGACAAAGATGCAAGTTGAAGATCATGCGTGCAGGTACACTAGGACAAAAAGAGAGGCAGGGAAGCAAAGCACGTCAGAAACGGACCTTTGTTTCTTGTTCAGCTTTTCTCCTTGCAACTTTCCCTACTCCCATCCCAACTGAAGTAGAAGATGGAATTTTTTTCTAGTAGTTATCCTCTGTCTTGCCTTCCCATTCATTTGCCATCCCTGTGTACCCATGATCCGTCCATGTCTTTGAATCCCTTCCTTTCAATCCCCAAGTTATCCTTCAACTGTTCCTACTTTTTCTTCACAAACACGTTGCTAGATTTTGGACATCACCCCTGATGTCTCCTAAATACTGGCCTAGGCTGTGCGAACCCTGACCCCACCACTTGCAAGTCTCAGATCTCTGTTTGTTTTGTACACTTCCAAGCATGCCAGCTTCTGTGCCCACTGCTCCGGCTGCATCCTGCCCAGCAGGGTTCAGTTTCATGTACCCTTTGTCTCTTCCTCTAGAACCTGCCTTTTCCCAATATCCTTGCCTTTTCCCACCTGGAAACATGTAATGTGAAAGAGTTGATATATGCAAAGCAGTCAAACCTGGCCATATTCTTTGGAAAAAAAAGTGCACAACTGAGTAGTGGTGTTCTTGCACATTAACAAACATCTCGTGCGTTCAGATTCTGGAAGCTTCTTGTGAGAAATGTTTTGAACATGTGACTGTATTGCAGGGTATGTCTTCCTGTGATAGTTGCTGTTACCACATACTCTCTTTCTCACAACAGAATAAAAACACTTGTGAAATAAACACTGATTTAACCAGAAGGAGAAGCAGGTTAATGGACTTAATGTTTAAGAATGTCAAAAAGTCTGAGAAAATTAGGTCTTATCTTATATTAGGATGAGATTTTGATTACTTAGGGTGATCCTGGTGATTTCACATGTGGTCTCTAATCTTTTGAGCATCACGGTATCAGTAAAAAAAAAATAACTCAGTATACACGGGAGGAGTTAGGCCTCCAACAAAGCAAAAGGAATCCTCACTGTCCTTAAATCCTGAAAGCGTTTAGATATCCTCAGTTTTCCCAGGGTGATCATGAAAGAAGGACCAGAGAAGGGAACAAAAGTCCATCCACTATTGGAGCCCCCTCAGTACTTGAACTGGACAAAGCCCATTTGAAAGGTGGGAGAAATCATTATGATAAACCACCCAGAGAACCTACTGTCCTTCTTGGCTGAGTCCCCAAGCCACCAACAGGGTATAACAGGGTCCTGGTGATGATGAGGATATCCTAAAGATCCCAATGACTCCTGCCCTAATGTAGCTTAGGTAGTGTGAGAGTAGCAAGCTGCTGCCAGAAGTTAACCGTGTAAAAGGTGTCATGGTTGAGGAGGCCGCATGTGAATCTGGGCAATGGGCTGTGCCTGAGGGCAGCCACCTTTTAGTAAAACTTGATTGATTCCCAATCTGCCAGGCTTCCTATCTCATAGAAAACATCCTCATTGATTCTCTTAAGTTGGAGCCTCCCAAATTTCATCTGGAAGACCCAAGTGTTTAGAAACCAAAAGAGGCTCACTCACACCAGCACAGGGAGTTCTCAGAGTTGCAGTTCAATTCATTTTAATTAGAAAATTGTGAAAAGGGGTATATACTATTAATCTAGCACAGTGCCTTGCCTAGAGTAGTATTCTGAAAATTATTTGTCGGTGAAATAAATGAGTGAAAAGTCATAGGGAAGAAGGGGCCCTAATTTAAAATAGAGGCAGACATGAGATGCTTGCCATTTTGGAGAGTGACCAAAGGTGGTCAGATATAGATTCAGCATCTCCAGTGTCCTCATGTGCCTCTCCTCAAAGCTCCCTCCCACCTGTAGGTGATTAGTGAGGCAAGGTACTGCTCAGAGGGGACCTCATTGTTCCTATGACTGTGGCTCCTCGTTCTCAAAGTGCGGTACTCAGGCTAGTAGTATCAGCATAACCTGTAACTTGTTAGAAATGATAATTCTGGGTCTATACCCTGGAGCTACTGAGTCAGAAACTCTAGGGGATGAATAGTGTTGCTCTCTCTCTCTCTGGATGGGAGTAGTCCCACCAATCAGTCCAACAAGCCATCCAGGTGATCATGATGCATGCTCAAGTTGGAGAACCACCAGAACAGGCCATTCCAGCTCAAGCCCAAAGACAAGGCAATGATGTCAGCCTACAAATGGGAGGGACCCAAGTGCCTACCTACTCGCTAATAGCAGGTGCAATCACAATGAGGAGTTTGGTGGGCCTAAGGCCAGAGGAGTGTGGAGAGGGATGTGTGTGGAAGGTAAGATTCAGGGCAAGCTAAAAATACAACACTGCAACATTTTCTAAAACCCCAGAATGCAAACTGTGCATGTTCTACCTTGAATTACCCAACCAACATTTTCTCTCTTGCCTTATTCCTAATTGGATCCACTATCCAAAATGCAGAGGTTGGCTTTGCTTTTTATCAGAAAAAAAAGTTCCAAACAGCAACTTTGAGAGCAATGGGGTGCTTGGCAGCTGTTCTGTGTTTTCCAGGATTCCAACTGAGCATTGAAATCCCTCATTTGCCAACTTTTTTTATAGGAAGCCAATTTAAAAAAAAAAAAAGAAAGTTTTCTTATAGTATTGGAACTACTTCTAATTTCAAAATGACTTTTTTGATGTATTTTTTTGTTAAATACTATGTAGTGTAATGTATAATTGCTCTTGTTTATTGCTTTAACATTCATATTTATTAAACAGATAATGTCTCTAAAGTCTTTGCCTGGAGATGTTTATTTTTATCCCAAAACTCTGTATTTAGTGAAAAAGTTATGCATTTACAAGATTTCATAACAGCTAATTACAAAACAATATCGTTAACACCACAGGCTCAAGGTTTTTTATATTTTTTAATTTTTTTTAAACTAACAAAGTAGAATATATTTTCCAATCTAAATTGTACCTATATTTCAGTTGAGTGTACAATACCTGTCACTTCATTACATTGCATTATTCCATTTCAGCATCCTTCCACACTGGTTACATTGAAAGGAATAACATTATAGTTGTTATCAATTCAAAGTTACAAATTAACAGGAGCAAACCCATTCAGATTTATTCGCAACCTTGTAGTTACTGAAGGGCCAAACTACATGTAATTAACTGAGACTTGGAAGATGCGCTAGAGGCTCAGATGGTAGAAAGAAACCTGGAATAGTTCTAGGACCTGGAATAGTTCCCTTCTGTCTCTACCAGCTGTGTGACCTTGAGCAAACCACTTTAACACAGAAGATTCACTGCCTCCATGTGTATAATTTGGAGGAAGAAGACCCCTTACTATTGTGGTGTTTTGAGTGGGTGAGTCATTCCCAAGAGTTCCAAATAAATGATTCAAAGTTAGTGGAAAACAAAGAAGTGGACTGGATCTGTCACTCTTTGGGGACCATCCGTTCCTTAGGTCAAAACATTTGCGCAGGCACAAAACCTTCCTCAGCACTCCCCCAATATTACTGGAGTCAGAAGGTTGTGGTGTCTTCAGTGCAGTCTCAGTATGCATGGGAATTTCCTTTTTTTTTTTTTTTTTTAATTTTATGGCTGCCTTTAGTTTTTTCCTTTTCCACAGACTGACGCCTCTCACCCTGCATTGCTCTTCAGGCCAATCTGTGCCCCATCAGAAGCAGATTATCTTCTGTGTCAGTCAGAGGTTAGCCACAAGAACAGAAAGCCTGCCTAGATATTTCACACAAAGGGGATTTAATACAGGGAATTTGTTACTTGAATAACGGAAGAGATGAGATGCCAGTTAGGAGCAGAGAAGGCTATGCTGAGATTAGCCTAATGAGGACATCTCTAATTTCCCTGGTCTGGAAATACCAGGCATGATGAGAGCCTTGGAGCCAGTACTGACACATGGAAGCCAAAGTCACAGCAGATGCATCTGACAGGACCAGGGGGCAGGGCAGTGATGGTTGGCCAAGGGGAGGAGAGGGCAAAGGCAGTTTGTCTTTGCTCTGGTTCTTCCTGGGCAATCCTCCTCACTGCCCACACCTGGCCAAAAGCCGACAGTCAATGAAACCTGGGAAATGTCATTTACTGAAATAGCCAGAGCAAGTGTGGGTGGGAAGTCGACCTGTGCGAATACGGGCAGATGACTGGCACAGACTCCCTTCAAATTCAGCCTGTGTGGAATCCGCAAATCTCCCCCAGCCCAAAGGGAGTCTTTACACAGGGAGAGCTTCGTGCTCTATGATTTTTTTCCCCACATAGTTAGAATTTAGCATTATGTTTATGTGTGGCATGTTACTCCCTTTTATTTCTGAAGTCTATGCTAATTTAAAAGAGGATCATTTTTATTTTATTTTATTTTATTTATTCCATTCCTTTAGCATTCAGCTGTGGACATTGCCATTAGGGGGCACTAGATAAATGTTTGATGAAACTCAACCCTTGATTTTCAGCTTAGTGTTGTGAGCAAGTCCATTTTATTTAGACACGATCTTGGAGGTGGCGTCATGGGTCAAACCTAACCCAGCTTGCACCTCTAATTACATGTCCAATTGCTGTTTGTCAAGAACCAACACCTCCTGCCCTTTCTCTCTGTTACCATGCAAGCTGTAGGATTCGACGAGCTATTCTTAGACAGTAATTTAAGTGAAATAATTGCACTTTAGAAAAAAGGGGGAAAAATTGGCTAGAAAGTGGAATAAAAAATCAAAGGTCCAAGTTCGATTTCTAGATCGTTATATAATTTGTTTACCTACTTCCTGAGGAGCTAATAGGATTTTGAAAATGCATTTTGGGGCTGATGTTTGCATGGTGGGGGAAATCCCAAAATAATTCCAGATGAACACCTGCAAGGAAATGGCTATTATACATTTTAGTGTTAAATACATGGACAAGAATCTGTGGTTTACAGAATAAAGATATTTATTGATCTGTATGTGGCGTATACTGCTAGAGGTGGAGATGACACAACTACTATCAAGGCAGTTAAAATATCTGCCTTCGGGAAGCACATTCTAACAGGAATGATGTAATTTGGTATGTCATAAACAACACTCATAAGATAATTTCACAGTATTATAATGTGAAAATAAAACAGGATAGGCAACAGAGTGATTGAGGCCCAGGATGGGAGTGAGAGATTTGGACCTCAGAAGCTCAAATGTCTTGATGTTAAGGACCAACCTGTCCCTGATCTTAACACAGAACAAGAACCAGCAATTTGAAGACATGTGCATAGTTCCAAAGTGTTTCAAGTCAGCCTCAAAACCACCTGACCCAGAAAAAAACGATTTTGAATCTAAACAAAACTCAGAAATGCTCCTGAGATTCAGGGAAAATTCTCTCACATTGCACATGCAGAGGTTTTTTCCCATAGGGTGGTATATATAATCAGTTGTTCTGTGATATGATGTGACATGGTATTCTGAAAGATCCCCTCACTATGCAAAAATGGCACAAGTAAAACACCACAAAGCCTAGGAAAATAAAACCTCTTTCACATCTCAGGATAATGTGTCCAGGGACACACTGAAAAGAGGTACAAGCCTAATTAAAATGGTAGACCTTTTACACACATTAAATTGTTAACAAGTACACATGCACAAAACATGCAGTTTGCTTGAAAGAATGGTCATTCAAATGCTTCCAGCTTATGAGTTATTGTGAAATGAAGCAAAGAAAGTTACCTGTAATTACACAGAAGTTTATAACACTAAATGTGATCAGTGTGGTGTAACACTCAGGGAGGAGAGGGCTGCTGGTCAAAGTTATAGGGTGTGTGTGTGTGTGTGTGTGTGTTCTGTGTATTTTTACATAGCTGGTGTTTTGGTCAGCTTTTACACTGCTGTTACCAAAAGACCTGACAAGAACAATTAGAGGAGGAAATGTTTATTTAAGGGCTAATGGTTTCAGAGGTCTCAATCCATAGATGGTGATTGTATTCCTCAGAGCTTGAATGATGAGTGTGAATGTCATGACAGAAGGATTTGGTAGAGGAAATTGGCTAAGAAAATGATGATCAGAAAGGAGAAAGAGAGGGACTACACTCAGCTCACCAGATAATTATCCTGAAGGCCTGCCCCCAGGGACCCACCTCCTCCAGCCACACCCTACCTCCAGCCTAAAGACACTACTCAGTTAATCCCTATCAGGGGAATAATTCACTGATTGTGTTAAGGCTCTCATAATCCAATCATCCTACCTCTAAACCTTCTTGCACTGTCTCACAGGTAAGATTTTGAGGGACACCTCATATCCAACCATGGTATTTCTCATTCATGCAGTTATAAACAAGCTCGTACAATCCTTGTATTATCTTCAAACTCTCCCCTAATACATCAGTTATATTGGAACAAATTTACATATTCAAAAAATACTTCATAGCAGAACAAACTAATGCAGAGTGTAGTTGAAAAGTAATTTGGATATACTGTAGAAGAAAAAAGGTCTTCACAGCAGTGGGAAAGGAAAAGAAAATCACGCCATCAATCTCCATTATATTCCTCATCGCCTCTGCCTGAGGTCTTTGGTGTGGGGCCAGCAGCCCTATTCACCTCTATAGACCAGGAAGCAGTGCACAGTTCCCAACTCTCCAGCAACTCCTATTTGGGAACTTCACTGTGGCTCCATGGAATGTCAAAGTGTGGCCAGAATGCCTCTTTAAAGAAGATGGTGTGAAAAAGAAATTTGTAAGGTATTCAACAAGAAGTAGACAGTTAGGCATGGTTACACAAACCTGTAATCTCCAGGACTCAGGAGGCTGAGATAGGAGGATAAGAAGCTGGGGTACAGTCTCGGCAACTTAGTAAGACCCCGTCTCAAAGTAAAAAATGATAAGGGATGAGGATATACCTCAATGGTACGGTAGCTCTGGATTCAATTCCCAGTAGTGAAAAAAAAAGTCAGAAAAGGAAGAAGAAAAGAAAAACAAAAGAAGGTTGTGAAATTTTTAAAGTATAAGCTTCTAGATGAGAATAAAAATGCTACATGACCATACTAACATTTCAATATATGCATATATATGTATATTTATAAAATCTTGCAAATGTAAGTATTAATAACAGCTGGTGGATGCATAAGAATTCAATGAATAGTATGCATAAGCTTAGTAGTTAGTAGGAAATACAGACACACACACACATATATGTATATATACATGTATATACATGTACTCATAACAGAAACTTTCTCTTAAAGTACTTTTTCTAAGAAATATTTAATGACATAGGATAAAAATTGATGTTAATAATAGAATTTAAAGTCTTACATGGTATGATAACTTTTTACAGAAATATAGGACTGAGGAATAGCTCTGTAATAGAGCACTTGTCTATCACAGAAAGACTAAATATTAACAACAGTGGTTATTTCTAACTTATAAAACTGAATATTTTAATTCTTTTCATCATTTTTGGGCATACTTTCTAAGATTTTCTAAAATGAACATACATTTATTGCATGCTCAAAATGCTAAATAAAAAATGCTAAATAAAATTTACAAGAAATATATTGTGAAGTAAGCATAAAGTTTTATTTTCTATTAGAATTGTGTAATTATTTATAAATAAATATGAAGTGTATAGAAAAATTCATTACTGCCAACAGTATATAGATTCTTTTAATAAAGTAAGGATAATTTCTTAGATAAAAAGATATTTTTTTCTCATTTTTATCAATTTAAATTCATATTGAGATGAAAATATTATTTTGCTGTTATGGTGCCTACAATTTAATATATGAATTTTCAAATGTTTTTACATTTTTTAAACTGTAATTATGCTACCCATGTGTATATGAATCATACACACGTACATACCCACAAAGAGATACATACATGTATGTGATTAATACAAATTTTCAGCATAAAAATAAATATGTATATTTGCATATTTTTGCATGATTTAAATATATGCACATACACAAACTCGGATTTAAACAAATAAGGAAGTATCAGTAGTTATTTATGTACCATAAACAAACAAAAGATGTGCTATTAAAGGTTGTAGACCTATTGCATAGACTGTGTGTTAACTCTTGGAGGATTTTGTGTTTCTTTAGTATTCATGGTGTGCAGCAGACTGAGGTGGGGAGGGGACATGTAGGCAGAAAAGTCCTTCCCAGGAGAGACGGGTGGAAGCTGCTGGAGGACAACACTCTCCCTTTGAACTACTGTACCATCTTGTTACCTGCCTCTCCAGGAGCTCATTGCTTCCCTTACCACCTTTCAGCCACAAGAAGGAAGACAACCTGATTTAGTAGTGACACCAACAAGAACTACCTCACACACACACACACACACACACACACACACACACTTGACAAATGGCTGGGACTGGTGTAGCCAAGTGCATGCCGAAGAACCAAGGATAGGAAGTTCTCACTGGCCACAGCCAGGAAGCAATGCTCACCATCAATAGGTAAGTCAACCAGACTTTACAGTGCAAAGTCCAGGTCCAAACAGGTGAGCCTCTATGACCACCAGGTCTGAAGGGCCAAAGGCTACTAAGATTGAAAGTCCCAAGCGAAGAGTTAAAAGTTACATGAACCTAAAATATATAAATAAACCAAAAGTGTAGTGAAGAACAGGAAGTCCTGGATGGAAAACATTCAGGATAATGGACATAGGAAAGCAGCTACAATTATTTTTAACATTTATGTGACATTGTTCACTCATTATCTTTTTTAATCCACACAAGTTCCCTAGGAAGAAAAGTTTTCCTTCTTTTACATTTGATGAAGGTAAAGCTCAGAGAACTGAAAAGACTCACTAGTGATCACACTCACAAAGCTCAGAAACCCCAAAGGATTTGTTTCCTATCAAAGCTCAGTTATGTGCTGGATTAAATGAGAGAGCTGTGGACTGTTTTCCAAAGTCTTCAGTGTGCCACATTTTAGGCAGCTCAAAGGCAGACACGGGTGTCCTTAGTGACATGCATGGCCAAGTTTCTGTCTGGAAGAATGCCCAGAAACGATTCGATTCTTCCTTCTTGCTATTTAGAGCTTCTCTTCTGGTTGAGATTTAATAGATGTCCCTGGGGAATTTTGGAATCAAAACTTCTGGGCATCCAGACAAGGAGGGTTGGCATAAGTTGATAAAAATCTCTCTCTTTAACTCACTCTGTGTGTGTGTGTGTGTGTGTGTGTGTGTGTGTGTGTGTGTTAAACTAGTAAGCACAAAAAATAATTAGCATGAGATGGAATTTCCCCATATAAATATTCAGACATTACTTCCAATAAATACAAAAGGGAAAGTAGTATTTTTTTTATTTTTAATATGGCAGACAAATCAGAAAGCTACTGGATCAATTGAGTGTATCATTTATAATCCCTACATGCATTTACAAATGTGCCATAAATATTTCTTCATTTTTGTCTCCCAAATTTATGCAAACATTACCCAATGAAGGTAGGGACTGTGGGATAGGAGGATGTGAAGGGTTTTATATAAGTTGGGGCAATCAGCTATAAGGAAGGAAAGTTAAAGTTGGTGTCATATGGTACTTGTAATATGTTATCAGGAATAAGGGAATAAAAGATTTAAAGTATGCAAATGTTTTAAGGTGATTATGTTCATTTACTAATGTGAAAACATCAGTCTGGAAAAATTAATTTACTCATCTAAGATCTCCTAACAAGTAAAGTAGCAATATCAGAATTTCAACTTATGGATGTACCCACTTCTCTTTCCATTCTACCAGTCCACCTATGGGTCAGCCACAAATAAGAGATGATTCAAAACAAGAGAATTGCATGTTCATGCAGTTCTATTCCAAATGTAGTTTTCATAGTTTACACAAGGAAAACAGTATCATTCTTCTGAAAGCATATAGCAAATCCTATCTCAGCCCTTGCTGTTGAGATACACAAATAAAGACTTACTCTGTTTGACCTTATTTAAAATGATATACTTGATAGGTGGAGCATCTAAGCTCTCCCAAAGGAAAAGACTGATATTTGCTAACTTCAGTAAATAAGTGGAGATGGAGTGTTTTCCAAATAGTGACACTAAGTAATCTGAAACCTAGCAGCTTATACAGCTTATATAAGCTATCTATCTACCTACCTATCTATATATGAATACCCATACAATATATACATATGAAATATATATAATATATACATATCATATACATACAGACATGTATGTATATAACTCCATATACATTTAGACATTGCTTGAACTGTTACAGATAAGAACCCTACATGTAATTCCCATTTTTATGCATGAGGCTTCTCTTCAGTGACCTCATTGTGGGGCAAGATCTTCCTTCTGCACTTCTCATAAAGTAGAAATTTTCTTGTAAAAGCTCAGAATGAGGCCTTGTGGCTCTATTATAAATAAGTACATTAGAAGAAGTACATTTCTCTTGCTTGTTTGTTTTTTAACTCACAAGAACTCATTCTATCATTACAAATAGGAGAAGCTAGTTTGGGGTGTTCTACTGAGTCAGGAAGCACCCTGAACTTAAGTGGGAAGGGATAAGATAGCAGACTGGGAAGGTGCTAAGGCAGGATGAACCCTGCTAAGAGGCTGTTTCTTGAATTTAATCCAGTATCCAAAGAGGGGTAGAAAATTTAGATTGTGCTAGACCCCAAGCCAAATGCAAGTTAGCTCAAGATTGTAATCAGTGATTATGCCAGAAGTCAGGATGATGGCCCAAGTTTTGCTGATCCCTGCAAGTCCACAATAATGGGTCCCTGTAATAAGACCTGGCAGAGGAACCTGGGGTGGAGAGGTAGTGAAGGGCTGGCTGATTCTCCAGGACAGGGAATGGTGCAAATAAATCATGGCATCAGGGTTCAAGTTGTTCACATCAGAATATAATGGAGATTTGGAGTCTCAGCAAAAACTGAGACAAGTGCTCACATTTGAGTCTTGTGGTAAAGACAAGAGAGTAGCTGAGATTCAGTAAACAAGATTTAAGAGCTGATCTCAGGTACATTAGACATACCTTTGAAAGCATCTCAACTTCTCTCAGATTGAAAGAGGGACCTGGGGACTCCTAACAGCCCCTTCATCCTTGCCTAAAGGATGTTCTGGACACCATGGACTCGATTTTCTGTAAACCCTCTGGGGATCAATTATCTGCTGTTCTCAGAGCTTCTTTGACATAAGGAAGCAGCCACATAAATATAGTAACTGCCAATTTATTATAAGGTTCAATTAGATTTTGTCTGTATTTTCTTTCTCTCCACATTCTTCATACTATCCCTCTTTCCAACACCGACTTGGCTCCTAGCTCTGTGTAGTTTTAGGGAACAAGAAATACAGTGGGGGAACATGTAACCAACCCACCTTAAACTCCTTGGCAAACAAAATTTTCTTGAAACCAGCAGGTTTGTTTGTTCTGTGCATATGTGGATGTGAGTTCCCTGGTAGCATATGCAGTTGGCAGTTTCTAGGAACAAAGCAAAAGCAATGCCAAGGTGGCTTATTGAGCATATTACAGTGGCGCACTCTGCATAATTTCAGAGTGGGACTGCCATGCTCTCCTGGGAAGAGGAGGCAGAAAGTAATTCGGCATGACTATACATTTTCAGAGCTCAGGGCAAATCTCTCTAAGAGTCAAGCCTGGCAAAATTGCTTGACTTGAATCCTGGAATTCTAGAGCTTGAAGGAAAATTAGAAATAATCCACTAAGTAGATCTTGAGCACTGAGTATGAAGTATCATGCATCCTCTTCAACCATCAACTTGGCCAATCACCTCCTTTGAAGAAGATTTTGCTGTTTTTTCACGGACACATAGCAAATAGATAGCAGAGAAACCACATCTAACCAGATCAAATCCTCTTTCCCATACAAATTGCTAGTCTTCGTTCTTTTCTCTGTGATGCTGTCTTTTATTTATGCAGAACACTGCCAAGAATGCGTGGAATGGATAGAAAACAATCCAAGAACATGGGGACAATAACAACCATAAAATTCATGGTCTAGAACACCATGAACATGTAATGTCCCTAAGGTTCACTTATACCTGATGATTCTGTTCCCATGCAAGTGTTAAATAAGAATAGTCCCTAATATATTATGTGGAAAAATTCACATGGTTTCAATGAACAGTGTGTAACAGTCCTAGAGATGCCCATTCATCAACCCAAGAACTCCAGGCAGAAACCAAAATTCTTCCTTTGTTACAGCAGCTAATAATACACAGTACAGAAATACTATCATTTGTTCACTAAAATTAAAAATCATAACAGTTTTTGCATAAGCACATTGCTATAGTTTGAATATGTTCCCCCAAAGTTAATTTCTTGGAAACTTTATCCCAAAATGCATACATTAATGGAATTTGGAACTGGGGCCTTGGGAAAGTAAATAGTTTGGATGAGGTCATTAAAGCAACCCCTTGTGATGGCTTTACCATGTTATTATAAAGAAAGAAGTCCCCATCAGATGTTGGCACCATGCTCTTGGGCTTCCCAGCCTCCAGAATCATAAGTTTAATAAACCTTTTTTTCTTTATATGTTACCTAGTCTTACATATTTTGTTATAGCAACCAAAAATGGATTAAAATGTTCATCTCAGAGCAAAAGTGTATAGAATAGCACTTAAGAACAAAGAGGAGAAAGAGGTGGAGAATAAAGATTTAAAACCTAAAAACAAAAACAAAGAAAAAAGGAAGAAAATTATTAAAGAGAAAATTTTGTTGACAAGTGATCCATAAAATTTAGTGTCTTTTTTTTAAATATGAGGGAAATTGAGAGTAATAAAACAAAGCATCATGACCACATAGGAGTCAGGGCAGTGGTCATTTCAACAGTGCACTTCTGAAAGCAGCAACTCTGAAAGAACAATCACCAAGGGGCTGGGGATGTGGCTCAAGTGGTAGCACGCTCGCCTGGCATGCGTGTGGCCCGGGTTTGATCCTCAACACCACATACAAACAAAGATGTTGTGTCCGCTGAAAACTAAAAAAAAATAAATATTAAAAATTCAAAAAAAAGTTACATTTAAAGTATTTAAAAAAAAAGAACAGGCACCAAATCAACAAGTCAACAGAAGAAAAAGACAGTAATACTCCTGACCAACCCCAGTCATTATTCCAGTGTCTCATTAATAGAATACCAGATGATGTGAAGCCTATTTTTTTTTACCTCTGCTGGCATTCTAAAGATGTGTGTGTGTGTGTGTGTGTGTGTGTGTGTGTGTGTGTGAGTGTGTATCCTTCTGCTATACATAAAAGAATCACTCATATCTTCATTTCCTTAAGGAAGATAGTTTGAAATGAGTTTGCAGAAAAAAGTCTCTGTAATCACCATAAAAACATTACTATCTTTTTCTTTATTATTTCTGAAGTTTACTTTAGAGTAGGGTCTAGGATGAGTGGTGCATTAATATCTATTGCTGTATAAAACATTGCCCCCGAATTTTGCAGCCTAAAAGAAACATTTACTTATACACTCTCCAAGAGATAAGAATTCAAGATTGAATCAGCAAGGCAGTCCCAACTCGGCAGTCCTCGTGTGGCTGCAGTCAAGATGTTGGCTCTGAATATAGCCATATGAGAAGGTATCAGGATAGCTCAATATCATGACTTTCACAGGAATCCTTAGCTTCTCATCACATGGGTCTCTAGGTTGCTTAAATTTCTTCAGGTCATTAGAGGCCAGCTTCTCCAAGAGCATTCCAAGAGAAAATGATTAAGAAGGGAGTTTGGTACTTTTAATGACTTAGTTTCTGAAGCCACACACTGTCACTTTTGCTTCAGCCTATTTACTTAAAAGTGGGTCCCTAAGTTCAATCTATATTCAAGGGGCAGAGGTCAGTTATTGCGCTCCACCTATTGAAGGGAAAGGTAGCAAAAAAATTAAGAACCTGAATTAAAACCAACACAGATGACTTAGCCTCAGAATATTTTAAGAATGTTCTACTTTACATATGTATCCAATTCCAGAAGGTATTTGGGGCAGGAAAACAAATTATAAATCTAGTGCCATGGTCAAGAAGACCAACCTGGTAGACTTTACCTAAAGTTGTATGTTGACAGAAAGGATGTTAGAGATAATACATGAAATACACTATGAAGGTAGATTATAGCAAGACAACAAATCAGATGTTAAGAATTTTTCAAATTTTATTATGTATAAATTATTTGTGATCATCATATGTGATTAGATTGGCAGATAATACTATCATAGCCATAATGAAGAAGTCTGAAGATATGCTGGTGAGAGATGGAAAGACGTTTTGTTTGTTTCAGGAAAGATTGACCTTGTGATGTCATGGTCAGTACTTACCAGGCTGTTGAAAGACTAACCAAGAGCTTAACTGTGAGTCTGGAAAACAAGAATTGGGCAATAATGTAAACCAGACAATGAATGAATGTCCAAAGGAGAAAGAATGAAGGTTTTGTTCAGAGTCTTGATAAATGGCTGTGTTTCAGGGAAGGAAACAGACCAAGGAGACAGTTAAGAGTTGTAAGGGGCCCAAGAAGTAATACTAATGTAGACAATCAGAATCAAATTTCAGTCAATGCTTTCAGAGATCAGGAAGTGTGTGCATGGTGCGGTAATAGCTGTGGTTGGGAAATCATGCTGTCTGGGTGACAGAGTTGGATGGGGAATAAGGACAACCACATGGTGTGGAGGTGGGCAGGGAGCGGAAAAATGGTGCACTGCAAAGGGTTAACAAATGGCCCTCCATGTGGGTAGGTTTTGGTGGATGAGTGGAGACATTAATGCTTTGATGTAAATACTTCCACCACAGCCAGTTTTAGAGTACCAATGATTTAATAACTGCCACATAACATTCTAAACACACACATACATAAAATTCTAAAATCATATATGTATGTATGTATATACATACATACACATGTGTGTGTGTGTGTGTGTGTGTGTGTGTGTGTATACAATGTAAGGCACTCTTTTGGAAATTCTTAGAAATAAACATTAACTTATGCTCTGTAAGTGTGGAAAGGCATGATACATCTCAGGAAACTTCTAGGAACCCTCATCATATCCAGAGGACAGACGGAAATGTTTTTCTGTTTTCTGTTTCACTGCCATGAGCTGTTCACCTGGTCACTTGGGTTCACTTTTCCTTTAGTTTCTCTCCCTCTTTCTTTTCATCATTCTTCCCCTAAGGAAAGACCTTATCTCCCATACATTTTCCCAGTATAAATCTTTTGTATTGAACCCTCACATTCATCATGGATGGAATATCTCAAAAATAAACAAGACTCTTACTTCTTAGTATCTACCCTATCTCAACAGAATTTTGATTCATCATGCTTAAAGCCTTCTTTCACACCAGAATAAAAAAGACAAAGGTGAAGGAGAATCAGAAATTACCACATTCAGAATATATAGAATGGAATTTTATAGGGAAAAAAATTAATTACCAGGCCCTTACCCCACTGGAACACTGGCATATCTCCTAATCATTTTGATTTTGGGGTCACTGCTCTCCTTGGTGCTGAGCCACCATCTCCCACAAAGACAACGAAAATAATTGTTCCTATAAAATATTCAAAGACAAGGACTCTCTTTACCTGTGAGTCTTGTCTGTGCCAGAGTATAATGTGCTTATTTGGGAGTTTTGAAGAAACTAATTGCCAACATTTATTCATGATGTATGTTCTTTGAAGCCTAAAATTACTAGACTTGAAAGCTGTGTGATTTTAAAGCAAATTGATCAAGACCACAACTGTTAATAAAATGCACGACTACAGTCTGTATATTAAACATGATCCCTGAGGAAATACACTCGGGAATCGCACACTGATATTTTTGCACTTCAGTTTTGAATCTTCATTTCTTAAAATGAAACTTTATTGTGATTATTAACCTGCAGAAATTTTAATTATCCTTCCAATGCTTGAAAGTTCTTAATGGAGAGGTGCCAGAAAAATCCCACTGCTAATTAAATCCAACTGAATATTTTCTTTACCTGAAGATATAGAAGTGTTTCTTATTTGTCAAATCCCTTTCAGCCAAATAACCACTTAACTAATCTCAAATTGAATATCTTATTTAAGATTTTAAATTATCCTTTCTCTCGAGGGAGCTGCTGTTGAATATTGTAATGGCATCATCCAGGGAAATATTTCTGAACTCTTCTGACTGGAGGAACAGAAAGAAAAAAAAAACATGTTTCTTTATATTACTGAGGAGATTGAAATCTGGGAGAATGAACAAGCTGACATTTTTAAGCAAAAGAGCATTAGTAGAAGGTAGAAGTAGCTTTCTCCCTGCATACAAATACTAGTCTGGAGCTCACAAAATAGAAAAGACTCGGATCTTTTCCTTTATTGACTAATTTGATTGGTCTTGCTGAGAATTAAAAATTATGGTCCTAGTAATCATGGCTAGAAATCACCAAATAAAGACCTAGAGATGCTTATAGATCATGGAAGGGGCAGAGCTACCTGAATATCAGCATGTGGGTCAGGGGAAACAGAATTACATCTGGCTCCTCTGCTTGTGAGTTTTATAACGATGGACAATTCACTTAAGTGCTTGAATATCAGTTCAGACAGCATCTGAAACATGTCTGAAATCAAGCCTATATTTTTACTCTTTAGGTCTATTTTAATTGAAGGAACAGCAATGAAGAAACATTGCAAAGTTAATTCATGTTATGTCTGTTCCATGGAATAGTTTGTCATTTTGCTCAAATTAAATTCTGATCCCCTTTCCATGGTCTGTTATCTAACTCCCCATTACTGCTTTGACCTCAACTCTCTCTCCTCCCTCCTGTGTCCTCAGTGTGCCATCCCTACTGGCCTCTTCCTTGTTTCTTTGTTTCTCTATGAAGAGAAACTTCTAAACCTGGCCTCTGCACTCACTAGCGCCTTTTCTTTGTATGTTCTCCAAGTTTTCCACAGGTTGCACCTGACTCTTATATTTCAGCAAAGTCCTTTGAACCTATAATACTTCATGGCTGCTAGCACTTCTTATACCTCTAGTTAAGAGACAATTTACTTAAAATTCCTGAGTCTCATATAAACATCTATCATGCTGAATTTTATGTGTCAACTTGAAAAAGAAAATGGTTAGATGAAATTGATGCTGGATCAGTGAACTTGGAGTAAGTGAATGCTTCTCCATAATGTAGTCAGGATCAATCCAATCAGTTGAAGTCTAAATAGAAGAAAAATAGAATTCTCAGGAAAAAAAAAAGCAAGATGAAATTCTCAGCAGACTGCCGCCAGACAGGAATTACACCACTGGGTCTCTTAGGTTTCCAGCTACTGGCCCAGACTGCAGATTTTGAATACTCACTCCAGTCTCCGTAATTGTGTAAGCCAATTCCATATAATAAGTCTTCTATACATGTCCTATTGGCTCTGTTTCATTGGAAAATCCATATGAATACAACATCAAATTAACAAGTGCCAAATATTTTATTTAACTCATTAATTAATGAGTGAACCAATAAAGTACAAGGACTGATTATAATGAAAAGTGTATTTACAGTTTCCATTGGTCAGGAATCTGGATATGGTTAATTGGATTCTCTGCTTAATCTCTCTCCAGGCTGTAATCAAAGTAATGGCCAGGGTTAGGTTGAGAACTGGGGAAGGATCCACCCCTAAATTCAGATTGTTAGCAGAACTTTCTTTCTTCAATTGTAGAACTAAGGACCTTGCCTTCTTACTGGCAGTTAGCTAGAGGCTGTCCTCAGCTCCCACAGGCCTGAAGTCCCGGTTGACTTGGCTGCATTTCCTTGCCATGTGGGTTTGACAATATGGTCACTTACTTTATCAAGTTTGCAAAGAAAGTCTCTAAAACCAGTGTTAGTAAGATAGAGACACATAAAATGTTAAGTAATCATGACAAACCATCACTTTGTAATCTTCTGTTGGTGAGAAGCAAGTCACAGAACTCGATAGCGTTCAAGGGAAGGAAATTATATGAGAGCACTGTGTCAGATGTACGAACTATTGTGTGTATTTTACAGTCTGTCTGTTATGCAGCTAGTGTCAATCAAAGACTCAAACTCAAGTCAATTAGAATCATCTAATTCCTAGAGGGTCCACGAGATCACACTTCCATTTAGAAGACAGTTTTTTTTTTCCATTTTTACAAAGCTTCACATAGTTTTATTATATGTTAAACAAGCACACTCTTCAGTACTTTAATTATGATTTAGAATCTGCACAAAAATATTTCTAGTAGCTTATTTTATTTTCATGAAAAACTGGCTGCAAAGACTTCTGAGGAAGGAGAAGGAAGGTTGAATAGGGCAGTGAAGGTATTCTGTAGTTGTAGATATATATCATTACACATTTTTAAAAACCCATTGAACTTTATGGCAAGACGTGTGAAATGATGTGTGCAAATTTTAAAATAATTCACTTAGGAGTTTAAGAGAATCCTAGGATGGAATGCAAGATGTGAAGAGAATTAAATTTATTCTCAGGTAAATTAATGTCTGTTTTACTAATGAGAAAATAGGTGGGGCGAGGAGGAAAGGAAAATTATCACTTTCTTGGAAAATCAAAGGTCTTTCACATGCTAACACTTTGGTCAGCAAAACAATCATCTCCGTTGGTCCTTATAAATTCTTATTTTATAAACCAAAAGTTTGAAGCTGAAGGAAACTCGTTCCATCTTGCAAGTCTCCATGACGAGCCACAAGCAGAGTTGGGATTTGAACTGGATACCTCCTGTGTGGTAGTCAGCTCTCCATCACTGTGACAAATTACCTGATAAAATTAACCTAGAGAAGAACAGGTTTATTTTGGATCACAGTTTCAGAGATTTCAGACCATGCTTAGTAGACACCACTGTTTTTAGGCCTGTGTCAAGGCGGGGACATCATGGCAGAAGGATGTGGTGGAGGAAAAATTCTGAGCTTATGGCAGCCATACAGAAAAGAGAGAGAAAGAAAGAGAGGGAAAGAAGTGGGTGTGGAGGGAGGCTGGGGACATGACCTCATAGGTATACCCTCAGTGACCCATTCCCTCCAACTAGGGTTCCACCTCTTAGAATTTAAACCACCTCCCAATGATACTTTCAGTTATGCGTATCTCAATGGATTAATCCACTAATGAGGTCAGAATTCTCAAGATCCAATCAAGCTCCTCCTCTGATCATTGCTGTATTGGAGGGCCAACCCTTCAGCACATGAGCTTTTGGGGTGATACTCCAAGTCCAAACCCATACATCATGTGTCCCTAACAATGTTTTTCTTATGTTAGGATATGATATATTTTCTGGAATACTTGGCAGACATTTTGTCACGTTTTATAGAATAAGTGGTTTGTTTTTAACTAAAGTTTGAATGCTACTGTGTTCTCTCCTAAAGAAACCTTACCTTCTGTCTTAATTATTTAAATGGTTTCTCTGGAAAAAAGGGAACAGTGGAGAAATGGAAATGCATTTGCTGGCTCTGAAAATAAATAGTGAGACAGCAAAAGAAGAAAGGTCAAGTTTGAGGGCCAAAGAAAAAAGGCAGGCCTGCTGACGGTATCAACTTGGGAAAGGGCAAAGATTCATTTTTTTGTGGGGAGTTCTCATAGCATGAGCCAAGATCCACTTCAATGAAGTACCCATCAGTGCCCAAGACTGAGCCAGGTAAGGGTCCAAGCTGGCATAGGCTCTTTCCTACTATGTTGGCAAACATGGACGTGACACTGATAGAGAAGCCATTCTCTCCAAATGGACTGCCCTTTTTTTTTCTATCTGCCCTCCAGTCACTGACACTTAAATTGAAAGGAAAGAGTAGGTGATTTTCTTAAGCCCCTGGTACACACAATTTTGTTACCAGAGCAATGAGAAAAATGGTATGGTTTTTACCAATAATGACTTTTCCAGTCTTTTATCAGCAGAGAAAAATAAGCACGGTATGTCCGAGTAGACATGAAAAGATTTTCCCTATCTGGAGCATCAACTTTGGAGTTCTTAGCAGCAAAGTAAGATGTATGAAGAGGTTATAGAGATACTTTTCTTGCTCATTTGTTTTCATATTTTTTTTGCTTTTCTATAGCCTGTGAGAGAGAGAGAGAGAGAGAGAGAGAGAGAGAGAGAGAGAGAGAGAGAGAGAGAAGAGGGTAGAATATTTTGGAAGAACTGAGCATAATTTGGTTGTTGTTTTGTTTATTTTATCTATCTATTATTTAGGGAGATTTTCTTTCCCTATGAAAAGAGTCTTTACTTACCCTTCTGTTTCTCCATAGTATAAAGCTGATATTTCTTAGAATTTACTCTGCATGGAATTTCAAATGCTTAATATGTATTGGATTACTTCATCCACACAATTACTCAATGACAACAGTTATAAATGTATTTTACATAAGAGAAAGCCAAGTTACAGGGAGATGGCATAATATACTCAATACCATACAGCTAATCAGTGGTGATTCAAATCCGAGGTTGCCATTAGACACTCTGACATCACTGGACTCAGATAGGACCAGGCATGTTCCTACTCCCACTCCCACCCCCAGTCATGTTGCTTTAGTAAATTTATTATCTAAGACAATTGTCACGTCATTTGCTCTGCATAGAATACGTGAGAAAATCCTAGGAAAACTTATGTGCAGGCTGAACAATAGACTGGCTCATGGCCTTCTTTCCTTTGGACCTTAAAATATCAGCATATCAATTCGTACTTATTCCCATATGTGCAAGAAAACAAATTATGCTAATCTTTAACATTTAAAGCACTTAATGGAAAAATCCACAAAATTTAAAGAATGTTAGACTTGGCATATTCATATTTATTAGTCTACTTTTCAACTCAGTAGCCAAAATACCTGACAAGAACAACTTGGGTTAGGAAAGATTTAATTTGGCTCATGCTTTCAGAGAATGCAGTCTATAGCTGGCTGGGTCCAAGGCAGCAGGCAGCATCGTAATGGAAGGTCATGACAAAGAAAATCTGCATGGTAGCCAGGAAGGAAAAAGGGAGTGAGAGAGGGCTGGGGGAGAGGGAGGAAAGGGACAGGACCAATAGAGTCCTTAAGACCATGCCCCCAGCAACCCAGTGACCTACTTCCTATATCCCCACCCCACTGCTTATAGTTATCAATCAGTAGTATATTCTACTGTCAGTGGATTAATCCAGCTAATGGGTTGATCCACTGATGAAGTCATTTCCCTAATCATTGCCTAAAACCCCATCTCTGAACCTTGCTACATTGAGGATCAGGCTTTTAACACATGAGCTTTTGAGGGACATTCTAGATCTAATCATAATATCATGCTAAGACTTCCTGGATCCATGATATAGAAGACAATGTTTAGGACAGAGATGGTTTTTGACAGAAAGAGAGTACATACGAGAAATTATACCCCATTTGATTCAAATGTATGATATGTCAAGATCATTGTATTATCATGAACAACTAATAGAAAAAATAATAAAAAAGAACTAAATGACCACAGAGAGAGAGAGAGAGAGAGAGAGAGAGAGAGAGAGAGAGAGAGAGAGAGTACATAAGAGCTACAGAGATGTCTAAAGAATGGTGTGTCTGAGTGTGTTTTGGGTTGGGTGTTGGTTTTTATACAAGAGAAAAACTTAATACTTATCTTTTAAAAAACACACACTCAGAATTTCATTTACATGAGAAAAAAACAATAATACACCCTCAGGAAACTTACAAACCAGGTGAGGACATGAGATATAGACTTATAGCCTGAGGGGTGTGATGTATGAAATTATTTAACTTGTCATAACTTTATTTGATATGTTTTTATGAAGTAAGTTAAAAAGTACCAATTCAAACCAATTTAGACACAAAGAGAATGTGTCAGCACATCCATATTCATGGGTTCAAAATGTGTCAACTGGAAACTGACTCTATTGATTGTCTAGAAGGGTTTCCAGAACCTCATCTTCTTTCAGCTCAGTGACTGGTGGCAGCAGTGTATGTTTCTTAGTAATTACAGAAAATGTGAGTCTATTAAGCCGGGCACAGATTCTTAAATCCATAAATCCATCTCTGTAGCCTGGAGGAAAAAATTATCTGAATGACAGGGTCAAGACAAGTATAAGTGTGGGTTGTTACCACCCCAAACAGATACTCTAGGTTTGATAATTTCCCAAAATGAAATGCAGACACTCTTAGGTGAGGAAGAAAGGACTTTGTATGAGTATGATGAACAGCATCCTCCCATATGACTACAGAACCATGGAGATCATATTTGGTCATTCTCAGTGACATTTTGGCTTGGGACAGCAACATCAGCCTCCCAAGGTATGGCTCACTTTGGGAATAACATGGAAGCATTCTATGCTGAATCTCATGTGCGGCTTCTTCTAGAGCCAGTTGGCTGTCCTCCAGTCCAGTACATTAACTTTTTAATTTATACTGGCTCTTGGTCAGCTTCCAAGTTTAAGTCAAGGTGTTAATTTTGAAGCAATGTAAAAAATGTCTAAATCCATGGTCACTCTTGTGGCAAAAGAAGAGTTTATGATTTTGGTTCTGCAGATCCAGCTGCCTCAGTCTGATGGCTAAATTATACTATCATTTCTAGAGCCCTGTTATGGTCCTCACTATCTCCCCCACCCCTCCCACTCTGCAGAGCTCTGGGAAAAAATAGATTTAAGATATATTTGTTGGTAGGAAAGTACAACAATGATATCAACAGAATGAAAACTTCCTCATAACTCTTAAATAAGACCTAAGATTTGCTTACTATTTCAATTGTCTTTATTAATATGTCCATTGTATTTTTAAATTGTGAGAAAATATACAACTTAAATGGAAGTGTGAAGTATAGTATTGTTATCCATATGCACATCACTGTACAGTAAGTTTCAAGAATTTTTTTGTCTTGCAAAACCAAAACACTATACTCATTGAACAACTTCCCTTATCCCTCTCCTGTCAGTCCTGAAAATCACTGTTCTACTCTAAGAGTTTGATGACTTTAGATACCTCATATAAGTGCAATCAGACAGTATTTATATTTTAGTGATTGGCTTATTTCACTTAGCAATTATTTCTTGAGGTTTCACTTAAAAGCAAAGTTGAATAATCTTCCATTGTATCCATAGATCATATTTTATTTCTCCATTCACATATATTTAGATTGCTTTTATGTCTTACCATTAGTAATTATGCTACAACCAATATGGATTTATTAGTGAGCTTGTGCAGCTATAACAAAACACAAGGATCAAGTGGCTGAAAAAATTTTCTCACAGTTTAGGATGCTGGAATCCAAGATCAGGGTACCAGTACTGCTATGTCCCGGCAATGCTCAATTGGTGATGCCTTTTTCCTTGGATATTCTCACATACAGAGAAAGAGAGAGAGAGAGAGAGAGAGAGAGAGAGAGAGAGAGAGAGAGAGAAGAGAGAGAGAGAGAAGTGGTGGTGGGATAACTCCATTGTTTTCATATAAGAACATTAATTCCATCATGGGAGTCCCAACATATGACCTCATCAAAACCTAATTATCTCCTAAAGACCCTATAATATACAAATATAATATACAAATAATAACACATTGAGGAATAGGGTTTCAAAATGTGAAATTGGTATATAGATATCTTTTTGAGATCTTGTTTTCAATTCTTTTGTGTATAGAAACAAAAGTAAGATTCTTGGATCACATGATTCTGTTTTTAATTTCTTTTGAGAAACCTCCATATTGTTTTCCATAAAAGCTGCACCACTTTGCATTCCCACCAACAGCATTCAAGTGTAGAATTATGATCATAATTTTTCCACATCCTCATGGACACTCATTTCCTGTATTTTTGATGGAAATCAACCTAATGAATATGAGATGAAGTTTCATTGTGGTTTTTATTTGTTTACTTCTTGTTATAGATTTTGCACATTCTTTTAAATTATTATAGGGAGTTATCTCTCTCTCTACAACAAATGCTAGAGGAACATTTGTGGACAATAAGTAATATGCATAATACTTAAATAAATGAAAACATTATAAAATTCCACAAGGTATAGCTAAAAAAAAGAGCAGCAGAAATGTCTAGAACATATCAAGTTACATTTTACAAGAAATAATTGAGAGACCAGAGATGCTTAATTTGAATGAGGGTATACACCTAGGGGACTTGAGAGCTGTATGCATGTGTCAAGTGTCCGCTGTGCATATAAACTGCTTCAAATCTGATTTTGAAGTAAGTAGGATGTACATTATTCAAAATAAATAAATTCTCAATGATTCCAGTCACAAGAAGAAAAAATTTAGTTTAATTTAAAGAAAGTACTTTGTAACAGGGATGTCTTATCATAAGATGAGAATCCTTGGAAAGAACTGAGCTATCCACCATTGCAGGTATTGAAATGTAAGCTGTTAATAAAACAATTGAATTTTGCAGGAGGTCACTCAGACGTCATGCAAGGATTAATTTACGTGTCCTCTTCGTCCCTTAACAATAAAATTTCTCCATAGATTTGTGAAAGAAAATGACAATGGCTTATTAGGTATTTGGCATTGCATAAATGCAAAATCCAGTGCTTCACATGAGATTCAGAAAGTTGAAAATTCAAGCTTTCTTAGGAACATACTGAGCCATAGTATACTTCATCAAAATTTAAAATACAGATGGGAGATATGGGACTTCCTTCTACTCTTGACAATAATGAAGTATAAGGAACCATTATTAATAACTATAAAAATGAGTAAAATATATTAACTGACTATATTCAGACCCTGAACACTAGGAAGTGCTGAAATATGATGCCTGAGAGAAGGGAAATAAATGAGGTAAGTACTGTAATTTCTAGGCCTCTTCTCAGGGACACTTTGAACCATGGATAGAGGGAAGGGAAAAACAAACAGAGCCTTGTGATCTTGCTGAATGAAGGAGACAGAGATCAAGTTCAAGGAGACAGAGACATCAGGAAATGTGGGTCAGAACTCCAGAAAAGAGAAAGAAATGTAGAAGAAAGCTCTACAAGTCTGTCCATAAGGGTGAACAAAATACAGACCACAAAGCAGAAAGCTGAACTAGACATAAAGCTTACAGAGAGGTTCAAGTTTTAGCCAGGCACAGCGAGAGTCCTCTAGGACTTTCTAGAGCAATTAGTAAACTCTCCAGAAATTGCACACTTCAGGTGTGAGCCCCAACTCTCCCAGAGTGAAGGTTATTCTGCCTTTAAATTCACCTACGAAAAGCTTTAAAACACAAAACAAAAAGATCACACTGATCCACTGGTAACTGACCTGCCTGACAGAAGAAAGCCCAGTGGTCTTTAAAGAAAGACAGCAGAAATCTAGATACTCAACAATGTAATGTTCACAATATTAAGCTTTGGCCAGACAGGGCAAGAGGCTGGCAAGCAACTGTATTCTTCAACCAGGAAAAAGATCAACCATTCAAACCAGAACCAGAAATGACACAGATAACAAAACCAGCATGGGAGGATGTTAATGCGGCTTTTAGGGATGTAAACATTTTCAAAGAAAAAGGAAAGACAGATAAAAGAACCAATACAGTAAAATAAAGATATATAACATCTGATTATATAAATCCTGTATAAAATGAACAGAAGATTCAAAATCACTGTAGAACATATACTGTGACTTGAGAGAGAGAGAGAGAGAGAGAGAGAAAGAGAAAGAGAGAGAGACTGACTAAAGGAAGCATATCATTGACTCAGGGACTTCTAGAACAAACTGGCTTGGTCTAATACACATATAATTTATCCCAGAAAAAGCAGGGTGGGGAGAGGAAGGAAAAACATTTGAAGAAATAATGACCATGTTTTTTCTAAGTGTCATGAAAACTGTGAACACAGACTTAATAGAAAACCACACAAAGGCACATCATAATCAAATGCATGGGAACCAGTGGCAAAGGAAAAATGTTGTAGAAGCACTAAGAGATTAAAGGCACATCAAATGCTGAGGAACAAAGGTAAGAATTACCACAGGAAAGAAGTATATATCAGGTGCAGAGGAACAAGGAAAACATTACTTAAAAGAAGTCTTATCATAAACTATGCAAGCCAGAAGATGATAGAGCAAACACTTTTACGTCCATGGAGGTGGGGGGGGAGTGGAAATTTTGACAATCCAGAATTTTATGCCCAGGAAAAAAAAATACCTTCAAAAATTAAGGTGAAATGGAAGTTTTTTCAGACAACAAACACTGAGAAAAAAGTTGTGCGAGCAGATTTTTACTATAGGGAATATTTTTAAAGCTCTTCAAGAGGAAGGAAGTGACAGGAGAGGAACACTTGCATTAACATGAGTAAGTGAAGACAACTATCAATGGAAAATATGAAAAACACTGGTTTTTCAGTTTTAAGTGTCTTTTCTTTAAAAGAAAATAAACTGCTCAATGCAACAATAAAAATTTTGCTGGGGTTTAAAAGATATGTAGATAAAAAGTATGATAAGAATAGCACAAAGAAGAAAATGAAAGAATTGTGTAAGCCTTACATGATTTTGTACTTTGGATACCTATTGTGAACCCTAAAGCAACCACTGACTAATAGATAAGATAAAAATGAAGTGGAGCAAGTTGATCCAACAAGAGACAAGGAAAGGCAGGGAGAGCTTATACAGCATGATAGGAAAGGAATAACAGGCTGTAGATTTAAATTTATTCCTATTTTTAAAATTTGAACTTAAATTATGGAGACACCCCAATGTAAAGCCTAGATTTTTCAGACTACATAAGAGGACAATATCTACATGCTGTCTATACCTAACCACTTAAAATATAAATACACATGGAAATAAAGACAAAATGTGTAAAAGGATATATATACCATGAAAACACAAAGTATTAGAAAACCAGGGCAGCTTTATTAGTACAAATGAAGTGGACTTTAGAAAAAGCAATATTGCCAGGGATCAAGGACACATTTTCTTTTTATGATAAAGAGTTCAATTGATCTGGAAGGTGAGACTCCTAATGGTTTATATGTCTAATTACAGAGCTTCTGAAAAATGAAGCAAAATGTCAGAAAAGCAAACTGACAAATAGAAAATCCACAATTATAGCTGGAGAATTTTGGACTCCTAAACTGGTTAAGGACTCATATCCAAAGTATATAAAGAACTCTCGACCTTCAGACAATAATTAAATCAACCCACCTGAAAAATGATTTAAGACATATTCTCTAACAGAAGACACAAATGCAAATTTAAATCACAGTGAAACAGTCATCTGTCCATAGAATGGTCAAATTTAAGAAACTGACAAATTCCAGGTGCTGGCAAAAAAGAACAGGCCTTTTTCTAAAGCATGGTTAGAATGTAAAATGGCACAACATCTTGTTAGTTTCTTGGGGAATTAACATACATATTATCATGTAATTCAAGAATTCCATTTTTAGTTTTTTTTCACAAAAGAAAATAAAAATCCAACTTCTTCTCAAAAACTTGTATATAAATGTGGTTCAATATAATACCCAAAAGGGAAACAAATAAATGCCCACCAGTAGGTGAATCCAAAAGCAAAAGATAATGCATTCATTCAAGAGATGTCTACTTAGCACTACCTCAGAATATTAATAATACCATGGATGAATATCAAAAATATTATGTTGAGTGTAAGAAACCAGACATTAAAGGATACCTAGTATATAATTCCATTGGCAGAAAATTTTTAAAAGATAAAACTAGTCTCTGGAGACAAAAGAGAAACAGACCATGACTGCCTGGAATTTGGAGACAGGTGTGACTGGTGGAAGATGAAATGATGGAAACTTTCTGAATCTTGACTGGTTTCACAAGTGCCTAATTGACTGCTCTTGTGCTTGAATGGGTGCATTTTATTGTGTAGTTTATGTTTTATATACTTTGAACTATTGTATCTCTCAATAAATTTTAAAGCCATAAAGATGA
Source organism: Callospermophilus lateralis (assembly GCF_048772815.1). NCBI lineage: Eukaryota > Metazoa > Chordata > Mammalia > Rodentia > Sciuridae > Callospermophilus > Callospermophilus lateralis. The sequence goes on along the minus strand of NW_027513805.1, from coordinate 42,255 downwards.
TTTTAAAAACCAAAGCAAAACAAAATTCAATTACAAAATAAAAGACATGTTAGAGATTGTTATGTTTTGGATGTGAGGTGTCCCCAAAAGTTCACGTGTGGGACAATGTAAGAAGGTTCAGAGGAGAAAGGATTGGGTTGTAAGAGTCTTAACCCAATCAGCGAATTAATCCTCTCTGGGATTAATTGAAGTGGTAGGATGTGGTTGGAGGAGGTGGGAATTGGAATGTGGCTATGGGGTATGTATTTTGAGCTTAGGACTTTGATCCCCCTTCCAGCACAGTACAATTAGCAGAGTGAATCACCAGAGTGGAGGAGCACCCTCAGACCATGAGAGACACAGTCCTTTATATATACATGCATCGGATAACCAAGTATAAGGTCAGGCTTCATCCTTTTTGCCGTACCTTTAATCCTGAGAAAGTTCTGTATCAGCAGGCCAAAGCGATATGTCTTAAAATTAATTAAATAAATTTATTAGTGCATGATTTATTAGAAAGTCCTTCACAACTTTATTTTGTTCCAAGATCTGTTTGCAATATTCTTGAAAACTTTTGGTCTCTCTCATTCTTCAGGGAAAAGGTCTTTGGTGAAGTTCATTTCCTGCAGTAGCCTAAAACAATTAACTGATAACATTATTCAGTGTTGGCTATTCCTTTCCAGTCAAAAAGCTGCTAGTTTTTTGTTAACAAAAGTACTCTATGGGTCTCCTATATATTGAAGTCGTTTCCCTCACAAGTCTGAAACTTGCAACACCACCCAACAGTGCTTGGTTTTGTCTGAGAAGAATATAAAACAGGAAGAACATTCTCAGCAAGGACTTGGTTTGATTTAACTCACTTAATGGTGAATCTTAGTTTTTCAAACTGTGTTATACAAATAGTGATGACAAATACACGATTTCAAATGCCATACATATTAAAAAAAACTCTTAATAATTCTGTTTTTGTGTACATTACGAAATATATTAGCAGAACATAAATTCTATAATTTCACAGCTGATCCTTTTTAAGACAAGGCTTAAGGTGACTATTTTGTTGACAACAAAGAGATATAAGTAGACATTTTAATTAATAATATACAGAGCAAACAGATATGTAAATATACTAAAGGTGAATTTTGTGGGAGGAGGATGCAACCTTAGGACACATGTTGGTTTCATTATCTTTAGGCTCTCTGGCTTTCAGAGTTATGTTACCTGGCCAGTCTTCTCTACCTTCCTTACTGTATCCCTGCTACAAGAACAAACAAACCTGGTTTCTGATCATAGCTACAGGCTTATGTACACACACACACACACACACACACACACACACACACACACACACAAACCTCCTTCATTGATGAACATGCCTCTGGCCTGTTTTGATGATTAAAATGACTGTGAACCTCAAAGAGTAGGTAACTGAGTGGCTAATGGGTTAGGAGTGGAGCCCAGATTTCTTAGCTGATCCCCTGACCTCTGGCAAGTATCTTACCCCATGGTTTATCAAGAGGAAGCTCAAATAGATTTTAGGGAGTTTTATGTGATTTATGAGCTTACCAGCTAGGTCACGAGTAGGAAATAAGTACTATTTATCAACTCTCTAGGGCCAATGGCACAGGGATAAGAACTGGCCTTCAGGCCCAGCAGAAAACATCTCCCATGTACCCGGGGCAGGGGGAGGGAACACTGCTCCCCTTTAGCCAGAAGCAGGGACTCTGTCACACTTCTCACCAAACACTATTTTGCCAAGTAATTTTTCAGTTCCAGTTGGAAATCTTAAAAAAAAAATTGAACACGTCAAGATTAATGTTGAGAATTGATGTTATGAATAAAAAATTGTGCCAAATTAACACTTCAGATTTAATTTTATGTGCAGCACACTGCCAAGTAACTTGGAACATTTGTAGGTTGTTGGGAAATAGTTATAAATGGCACACAGCTTCCTCCACCTCCTTCTCTTCTCCTCCCCTCTCCTCTATAGCTGCTCTTCCAGGACAGGCATTGACACTGGATATGGTGTGTGTGTGTGTGTGTGTGTGTGTGTGTACCTGTGTGTGTGTGTGTGTGTGTGTGTGTGTGTGTGTAGCAGTGTTTATGGCCCCTAAAGAAAAGAGGGACAGGAAAATGTCATGTCCCTAAATGTCTCCTTTGGGTTCCCAAAAAATCCTATCCAAATTAAGGGCCGGAAAGTTCAGAAACATATTATCCTCAAGGGCATTGTCTCTGTGCTATGCACATTGGGAGCCAGGGCAAGTTAACATTATATGTAGAAAGCTGTTTTCTTGCATGCACACTATGATAGTTGCTTCTTGGGATGTGGCTCATGACAGCTAAGTTAGCTGATGCTGATGATGTCACTGCTTCTGCAGCCTAAAACACAAAACCTGTGTGAGTGGGGATGTTCCCACAGAACTGAGGGCACTGTGGGAAGGATATGTGAATCATACAGCTAGCCACCACTGGACTTAACATCATGAGGGACAGGAGACCCTGCTTGACAAAGCACTGTGAGGGACAGAGGTGCTGTCAGTCCATCTTGGATCATTGATGTTACTTTTCTCAATAAATCTCCTGTGAACTTTCCTAAATAAATTCTATGTCTCCCATGCTATCTCCAGGTACTTTCTTTGGTCTGTCTGCAACCTACTCCCCTTCCTGGCCCAAGTGGACTGTGGGTGAGACACAGTGATAAGGAATTTTTAGATTGTTTCTAACACAATTTCTTAAGAAAGATTTTAAGTTTCCAGACTTTGACTAAAGGAATTCATTAAATTCAGATCCTCATACTTTCAATTCACATCTCCTTCAACAGAAAACAGGAAAAACAATCAGCCTATTTTCATAACCTATAAGGACACAGAGTTTCTTTCACTTGGTCAAACACCTTAAAAATATTGAAATAAACAAAGTGTGTACTTTAATAGCATCATGTGCTTTAAGTCAAATTCTTTAAAAAAAATTCTGTGATGTCTACCTGAGCTTTGTGTTCATGTCCAACACATCTCTGACATGTGCTCTGAGGGACTGAATTTCTGCTCCTCTATGTCCACATTCTGATCCCAAATCAAATGGTTATCTTTGAAAATGTTGATTCGTGGCTAAATTCTATGAGGCTATTTCATTAAAAGGGGATTTTATTTTACTGAATCAGACTTCAAAATGCTTGTATTTTGAACTACTATTTCTTCTTCATCACTGTCTGTTTAATTATGCTATGTATTATTCTATGTATTACACAGTCTTTATTAACAAAACTGTATATTGGAGATAAATCTAGGAGGATATCTGGTTTCTTCCCCTTTGCATGAAGGAAACAGGTGCACCAAGAAGTTGTTTACCCAAAATGACAGTTACTGATAAGAGTCTGGTACTTTCTGCTTGCACTCTTCAGACAGGACCTCTCATGACATTCCTCTCATATAACAGGGATAAAGTCTGCATCCAAAGAGATGTTAGTTTGTTCCCTCTAGAAAGGATGTCTTAAATGTTTGGGGAGTACATTTTTGCATACATGATCTCAAACTGCTTTTGAAGTTTTATTGTGTTCTCTTGTCAATCAACTAGCTGTCCAGACTCCTAGTTGTCTTGTGTATCACGGAGTCTTATCTGCCTTCAGCATTACTGGGTGGGTTTTGCCCTTTCTTATTGGTGTGGAGAGCAGAATGCTGACTGCCTAGTGCATGAAGCAGAATACGAAAAGAAAAGGAGCTGTCTGCAGGCTGCAAGATGATACAAATATCAGACTCTTATGGGGAACAGGAGAACAAACAAGTGAGATATTCAGAGGACATGCAGTTAAGAGGCCATTCTCCAAAAGACAAGTAGCTCATCCATTTGTTTATTTATTTACATGACAAATATTAATGAGCACTCATTGTATAAATGCATCTTGATAGGTGTGATGAAAATGGCAAAAATAAATCACTCTGCATTCTTATCTCCAAAACTGAATTAGAAAGCCATGTATAAGAACAATTCCAAAAGAGAAGCTGTAAAAAATAGAATGCATTTATGTGAATAAGCAAACAAGGAATGCAGACAAAAATTTTAAATTTCTACATACAGAATGAATTTATTAAGACTCTGAGTATTACAGAGTGTTAGCCTTGTTGATGTTTCTTGCTTACTTCTTATGTGTCAAGAACTGTTCTGTGCCAATTCTCATAGTGGGCTATATTTTGGTAAGTTTTGAATAACTAGTCCAAACTCACACAGCTATGATATATTGGAAGCCAGAAGTTAATTGTTGTAATAATTTTAATTAAAAAGCCAAACTTTCACCAAAGGAGGTCAAAAATAGAAGGTCTATCAGTGGACCATGGATCATTTGCTATTTGGGTAGATGAGGATGACAGAGAAGCGCCCATCACTGGCGAACATATGGGGGAATGGCAGTGTCCCATGGAATAGGAAGCTGGTACTTCATGCCAGATCTCATCTATTGAGACACACCACTGACACGCAGGTGATATTCTGCCGCAGAGTTCAGCAGGTGTTTGGCATCCACTGACACAGAAGCAGACAAATCAATTACATCCTATATTGGGGTAGGAGAATTATGGACCTGCTCTTCATCTGTCACTATGACTAAAACAGAAGAAAGATAAGCCTCTTGAATCATTCTCCTATTGAATCCTTTCTTCTATCCTAGGCTCTGGGTAACAACGCTTACCAAAACTGAATTAGAAAGCCATTTATGGAAAAAATTTCAAAAGAGGAGCTGTCAAAAATAAAAAATCAGCCAGGTACAGTGGTGTGTGCCTGCAGTCCCAACTGCTCAGGAGGCTGAGGCAGGAGGATCGCGAGTTCAAAGCCAGCCTCAGCAATTTTGAGGGGCTAAGTAACTCAATGAGACCCAGTCTCTAAATAAAACACGAAGTAGGTCTTAGAATGTGACTCAGTAGTTCAGTGCCCCTCAGTTTAATCCCTGATATGCTCCCCCAATAAATAAATAAGTGAATAAATAAAAATAAAACTCACTTATGTCAATAAGCAAATAAGGAACACAGATAAAAATTTAAAATTTCTACATTGAGAAGGAGTTTATTAAGGCTCTGGGTGTTTCCCTTTTGATACTTCTCATTACACTTGTTATGTACCCAGCACTTTTGAGCCTAAGAAGAACTTGCCTTGAAGGGGGAAATGAGAGAATGAGTCCTCCTATGAAGATGCTCTTCAACAAGAAACAAAACCAAAAGATCAGTTTTACTGAAAAGTAATTCTTATACTGTTCAGAGGACCAAGTAGAGACAACTAGAAATTAAAGATGATATAATTTTAATAATTAATTTAATGATATCATTAAATATTATGTGTCATTGGTACATTTTATTTTTATTTTTTTTAGTTGTAGATGGACAAAACACCTTCACTTTATTTTTAGGTGGTGCTGAGGATCAAACCCAGTGCCCTCCACATGCAAGGTGAGCACTCTATAAGTTACAACCCCAGCCCTTATTTTTGTTTTTGATGTTATAGTCTATCCTCCTCTTCAAAGATGGGGAAGCTGAAATGAGAGGCAAAGATTTTGACAAGGTAATAGTAAGGTTAGTGACAGAAACATATGGGGCCTCATGTTTTCTACATTCCATGGGGTCCTTCTAGGGGCACACCTTGATATTTTTTTTTCCTATTAAATTCCTTAGGTGTTTCCTATTTGAATTTAAAAAAATGGCAAAATTGTCACTTTTATTATATAAAAATATACACATTTGTTAAGTGTCTTCCTACATTAGGAGCTTAAATCTGAGGTCCATATCTTAACCATCATGGTATTTTACAGCCAGTAGCCCACACCAGGGTCTCTGAAAAGGTACCTTGCTGTATGTGTTGGATGAATAACTAAATGCATATGTGCTACTGGGTCAGAGGCATCCGGACGGTGGCTAATTACACTGGACAATTAACATTAAGAGGTAAACACATGTCTTGGTATTATTTACTACTGTTGGGTTTGGGGCGAGTTTCTTCACCTTTTTAATTTTTCAATTCATTTTTTTATTTTGTAAAATGAAGACAGGAGTAGAACTTGCTTCACAGGAGTGTCTGTGACTTCCAGTGGATTAATGTACACAAATGTGTGGTACCATGTGTGCCATGTGATGGTTGTTGATTCACTGTAGAGGTGACTGTCTATGCCTACTCATGTCGGGGAACCTAAGAACCCAGAAGTTCTTATTTTGCCTCAGTGGGTTACTAGCAAGTTGGAACACCCAATGTTCCCATTGAGTTAAAAATGCACCGTTTTCGAAAACAAGCATTTGAACTCATCGAAGTGACTGAAAGGTGAGGGTTAATTTCCATAGAAGCACATGTGTTCTCTGAAGACACAGCCTGGAGTTATCTGGAGAGCCTCAGACCAAGTAACGTGTGGATCTGTGGATCTCCTGTTGTTACCACAGGACAGATTGTTCTTGTGACTTCTCATCCTTTTCACTGTGAAGCTATGATCCTGCCACCGAGGGGATAATACCTACCAGCCTCTCTCCCTATAGCTCTGTGGTTCTGTTTTGGGTTCAGATCAGTGGGTAGAAAGCCTCAGTGCTCTCCAGAATGACATATACATTGCTGGTAATTACTTTCCTAAACTGGAGAGGAAATTAAAATAAAAGCCTGAATGTAGAAGGAGGTGGCAGGTCTTTGGAAAAGTGTATCAGCAATTTGAAACATGAATAATTAATTTTGTCTGAGATTAAGTTCAGTCTGTGTTTATGATCTGGTGGAAAAAAAAACCCTCTAATGGGTTCTAAATAAATTCAGTATCAATTTAAACTATTAGAGGAAGTTAAATCAAAATAATTAGGATATTAAAATACTTTGTGCATTTCCAATCACTGTCTTATTGAGGCCCTGGATCTTTTCCAGGAACAATAATAGCATGAATATATTAGGGTGTTTGCTTCCTTTTGAAAGTGGCTCTTTGCTCATGTAAAGAAGATTGAGAACTTGTAGGAGAAGGAAAGCCATATTGATGTGTTGACATATTCAAGGGAGCTGGTGCTATATAAGTGATAAATTGTTTTGTACATATAGGTTTGAAACAGCATAGTACCAGTTCACTATTAAAATAGTTGAGCTTGATTATTCTTTACTTACAGTAATTACTAATCTCACACTATAGTAAAGGAAGCCATGTTTCTATGATATCTTCAGTTACTGTAGAAGGAGTCAGTAAATCTGAATAAGGTTAAGGTGAAATCCAATAGAGCCCAGATCTTGGTTATGTGTTTATTTTTCTTAAAATGGCAGCTCAGTGTAATTTCAATAGTGATCAAGAAATCCTTCCCCTACATGTTTATTTACTAGAATTAATACCACTCTCTTTCCACTTTTATGCTTACTTGGAGCTTAGCAGTGGTGGAAATCAGAACAAATACAAAATTTTTTGAGATATGTTTTGGCCCTTTTTCTGTGGCAAAGCTCATTTTCTTATAAATAATTTCAGTAAACCTCTATAGCAACTACTGTGGTGGGATTTCCATGAGCATTTTAGAGCTCATAACCTCTTTAGGTTTAGTTGAGGATCTTGTAAAATTCGGTCTTAAAGAGATTTCTCTTCAATATTTCAAATTTTTTCACCTAAGCATTATGTCAATTCTACATTTTTAATATTGCCTCTTAGAATATTACTACTTGGTAAAGCATAATTTGAGAAGTGGCATGACAATTCATATAGTCATATATGACTTGCTTTCTTATTTATTTCCCAGAGAAAGAGAGAGAAAAGACTGAATTTTAGGGAATCCAAATTACTTTATTCTGAAACTGAAGTATGAGATTGAATGCTTCTTTGAAAATCAGAAAAGATAATTAGAATTTGCAAAATGGATCCTCCCTTTCTAACAGATAGCAGAAAATATAATTCCCAGTACTGTTATAAATGATTCAGCAAAACAAGACTAGTTTTAGATCTAAGGAGCTCAAAAAATGATAAACAAAAATTAATAAGCAACTGCAAAATTATTCTTAGTAAAATTATGAAGCTGTGCTGTATCTCCTAATGAGAATGAATAACAGATACTTAATTCCCTGAATCTATATAGTGAGTTTTCCCTTGTTTTTGTAATGTTAATGGAAATCCACTCATTCTCTGCCTCATTAGAAAGGGGTTGTTATGCTTTCAAAATGTAAGTTTTTCATATTTTCTGAAATAGAGCTGAACATCAGTAATTGGAAAATTATATCTATAAAAGCTTTTGTCTCACTTCAGAAGATTCCACTGAGTGCCTCTAGTACTGATAGTGGCAAGATTTTTCTTCTGAATTATTGTCTCATAATATTTCTAATAGTGGAACAATGACTGCATTCATCTGAGCTGTATGCTTATTGCCTTTGTCATCTTTTTGTCACTGTGATGAAACTACCTGACAATAACACTTCATGGAGGAAAGGTTTACCTTGGCTCATGGTTTCAGAGGTGCCAGTCCTTGACTGGCCAGCTTCATTGCTCTGGCCCCAAGATGAGGGAAGACATCATGGCTGAAGAACATGGAAAGGAAAGCTACTGCCTTTATGGGCGAGGAGTTAGGCACAAGAAACAGCCTTCCACGGCATGTCCCTGATGACCTATTTCCTTCAACTAGATTCCAACTCCTACACCTTTTATCACCTCCCAATAGTGCATTCCAATTAGTAATCCAGCAAGTGGATTAATCCACAGATGAGGTTAGAAGCCTCATGACCTAATCAGTTTCCAGAAGCCCCTAGTCAATACGTTGCTGCATTGGTGATCAAGCCTTCAACACTTGAGCTTTGAAGAGACAGCACACGTCTAAATCAAGCATTTATATACCTTTGTCATTTTCTATTTTAGGAATCTGGCTGTGGTATGTAAAATACAGTTAAAACCGTCGTCTTTCAGTTTCCCGTAGTATGTGAATAGGTATTGTGTGAGAGAAGCAAGCCAGAAAGATTGACAAGTTCAATATAGTGGGAAAGCCTTGGGTTTGGACCCTGATAGTACTGGAGTTTGTTGCTGACATCATCTCTGACCTTGGGCAAGTAGTTTTATTTCACTGAGTCTTTGTTTCTACACTTGTAAAATAAATACATTGATAATATTTACATTGCAAGTTTCTCATTAATAGTAGAGATAATTAATGCATCTACTATGGTGCCTGGTAATTAATGCATACTCAGTAAGTGCTGGCTGGTAGGAGTGGCCAAGATCTGAGTCATTTGTAGTAGTTATCATTAATATTCAGGTAATATTATTTTGCTGTGGGTAAGTCATCAGTCATATATTCATGAATTATTTTCTTTTTAATTTTAGAGTCTTCTAAATCCAGTGCTTAGATGTGTGAAGGAGATAGCTCAGATGAGTGTTTTAGATGAGGTATGATGTAAGGAATGGCATATGGCATTGAGGCTTTGATCAGGGAGACAGCAAGCAACTGTGGATTCTAGAATTCTGGAGGACACATATCCTATCTAAGTGTGGCAGGTGTTACTAGCTTTCAACTATTTTTTTAACCCCTTTACAACACAGAAGTCTTGGTGTTAACCACTCCTTTAATTACTTTTTTTCCTCAGAGAATCTAAAACTCTAAAAATGAAAAATATTCCCTTTAAATGTTTACAACAGATTCAAAAGTGTTGTGCACGCCGAGTGTGAGGTTGGGACACAGCATCCCTACAGAACATGTTCAGCCTGTGGATGCCAGTTTGAAATATTTCATATGTCTAGCAAAGTGCAATACAACTGTTAACTTACATAACATCCACCATTTGCTACCTGGGTATCAAATTTGTTTGCATATCAACATATTTAAGCCTCTTAATTACTCTAGAAGATAGGTACTGATAACGACTATTATTTAATCAAATCCACTTTAAAGAGAAAGAAATTGAGGAAAAGGAAAATGAAATACCATTCCCATAGATCTCAGAGTTAGCGGCAGAACTGAGATTTGAACCCTGTAACCTGGCTAGAAAGAGTTTGCATTTAACCCTAGGGTAAACAGATTCAAGTAATAATTCCTCTTATTTATAGGAATCTTTTTTGTTTCTTTTTAAAATTTTTATGGGAATCACTTTTAAAATGAGGTCTCACGAAAATTCTGTGTAAGACTTAAATGTTATTGTAAGGCACAAATCATTTAATAGCATTTATCGAATATGTTCAAGATGCTTGTCTTAAACAAGCAGTGATAAAGGTAAAGATATCTAAGTCAAGAGCTTTGTTTTTCAAGAGAAAATGCGTGACCACAGAAACTTCACAACATGTGATGGAGCTCCATAGAATGTCTCTAAGGTTTCTGGTCTTGGAGGGGGAGCATTAATTAGCATGTTAATGGATGTCTTCACAAATGTGATGGCATTTAAGCTTAATTCTAAAAATATTTCAGATTTCAACAGAGATGAAGGCACTAAGGATCATTAGAAGGAGAAACGTTGTGGTGGGAGAGAGAACACTAGCAGATAGAAGGAAAAAAGGAAATTTAAAGGATAGTTTAGTTATTCTGTAATTAGGGTTTGTAGAGGACAGAGAAAGAAGAAGATGGAAAGATATCTGATGGCTATGAGTGTCTATTAATGTGTTCTCTGATATTCCCTATTGTTAACTATATGAAATCCCTAACTCTGTGTGCATACATGCATGTGTGTGCTCACACACACTCACACACACTCACACACAAAAACTTTTACTCTCATAAAAACAGTAACACCAAACAAACATCAAGTTTCCAGAAGGGCCCAAATATTTCAAACAACTCAGAAGGATAGGTTTTTGGAATGATTTACTCTTGGTGCCCCCATAACAGAATTGTGAACAATCAAAGAGAGAACCATAAAGTGCTCTTTCCTTGTTTCATTTATAATATAAAAGTCCTAGGAGATAGAGATATTTCAGACTGAGACTCTAGAAAGGAAGATAAATTTTAGTAGAAGGGGAAGAGATTATGGATGACCATGAGTGTGAGTGGAAAATTACTAGACTACTACCTAGATTGAATTATAATTCTTGCTTCTGTACAAGAGGAACACAAGGTCTTTGTGATCTATAGCAAGCACAATACTGTTTAGTTATTAAAATGATTTTGAACTTACAAATGGTAGCTTTTGAAATCAAATAGTCATGCTCAATGATTACCACTAAGTAGATGGAAGTTATTATTTTCCTTACTTTAAAAATATTTATTGCTATCTTAAATATATTCATGCAGTCTCAAGATGAACTAGCATAAAGCTGTTTGGACACAATGTGCAGTTACCTAACAGAAATAAACCAGTACTGAGGTGAGGTTCTCCTTAGTGCTGACTCTTCAGGTTCCTGACTAATTCATCTCTTCAAGTAAATATGTTTTATGTATATAGGTTGTTTAGCACAGAGCAGGGCATGGAAAACTGCTTCATTCATTTACCTAAGATAGCAATATTACATGTTATCATTTCTATCAGCAGCAGCAGATCTCTTCTCAAGCTGCATTGGAAACCCATATCCTCAATTTATCCTGGCCATTAACCTCTCTTGAGATGGTGCTGGATTCATGAAGTCTGACAAGGCAGAGTTTGGACAATAACCCATGGAAGGCCATTGAATTTCATCACCAATCACTGCAAATCTATTTATGTGCTGCCAAAGCCTTTAATTTACCATGTTAAATCACAACTGTAAAAATTGTCAAATCAAATTTCCCCCATCAACTGCAAGGCATTAAAAGACAAATTACATTTTTAAAGCACACATTTATTATTCTTTCTTAATTCTTTTTCCCCCACCCCATTTTCCCCCAGGGGGTGGAAAGAGTGGTTCAAGAGAGGCCTGTCTTTGTAGTTATTTTAATCTTTATTCTATCTCATCTCTTCCTAGACTCATTTAATCTACTTGATTTTGAAGTCATGATTATATCCTCCAGATACCAATTCATGACATCCTTCCAAAGAATTGTTAATTAAAATCTAATTTTTACCTTCTAATGCTGGCTTTTTAGCTAATGAAATCCACAGTAATTATAAATATCCATCTTACAAAACCTCAGAATTATTGGCATTTATATATAAAGTCAAACAGTGAGAGAATGATATTAGTATTGAAGTTAGCTCTTTTCCTTTTCATTTCAATGAAGTGAAGTGAGTATATATGTATAGTTATGTATATTTAAGTAAAAGAATCTTGTTTAGCTTCTTTCAATATTTTTACACTGTCATTAGAACTCTTTTGAATGGTACCCAAGGGATGCCACATCTAATTTAAACTTCATGGCAGAAAAGACATCAGGAAACTTCAGATTCATTATTTAGGGCGATGATCTGAAAAGACTGAGGAAAAGTTTCTGTGATATTGGGCTCTGATCTACCCAAGGTGCCCTGTACTGCTAGATCCCCTTTAATTTTTTCTGAAGAATCAGTTGAAGTTTTATCAAAAGGACAAATCATTTATGAAAAGTTGGAACGCTTCCCTGGCTCATGAGTTTAAGCCATGCCTAAGCAAAACAATGCACTAAATTTCCTGGTTCTAACAAAGTGAGAGCAAGAGGGCCTCACAGCAAGACAGGGAAGAACTGATCAGCATGCAGCCTGCACAGTCAGAGAATAAAGATCAGATCACAGATAAAGAAGGCCCATTAAATATGAATTTCACTGACACTCACTCTTGGAGGGAAGGATGGACATATTGTGTGCAGTGGAAAGAGCAGCTTAACCAAGGATAAAGTGTTGAAAAGCAGTGAAGCTGTGACTCTAATCCAGGTCTGTTTGATGCCAAATTCAGTTAACGTGTACGAGTCTTCATTTCGTTATCTGCACAACAAGAAGAATAATGCCTACCTTGATAGGACTCATCCAAAGGTTAGATGAGACATTACCCATGGTTTATTGAATGCTTTCTATATGCAGTTTACTATTTTCATTTAATACCAAGTGTGCCCTCAGGACTGGAATAGAAAATTAGATTGTATTCTTTGGTGATTCAATACCACCGATAGCCTACCAGAACAAAGCAGTAAATGAAGCCCATTGTTCCCATTCAGATGGCCTTCAGTTTCTTTCCCTTAGTCTGGTGCTATTCCCTTTTCCTGTCTCTTCTTCCTCCCCTTCAATACATTTTATCTACTCTTCTGATCTTTTTCTCAATTTTGATTCAAATTCCTCTCCTTTTTTTAATGATAGTCTCAAAAGGCACTGAGATTGTTCAAATTTAATATAATTCAAAGTGATAGTGAAAAACATAATTAGTCATTACATGTAATATAACTGTAAACATTTCAATGAACAAAATGTTTTTTATTAACACAAACTACATATTTTATTTGAAATGACTACTACTGCTAATATTATGTTAGCTAAGATTTTTACTATGTGTGTCCCTGAGTTTATGAATTGCTATAAGAAGAGTTGAAATATGTTAAGTACTACAAAGTAGTTTAAATCTAGAACGGTCAGTCTTTTAAATTCTTATTCCTTGTGCATAAATTCTTATGCTTTGTGCATATTTATACTGAAATTTTTTTATGTACAATATAATTTTAATATTATAAATTATACTAATACTATAAGGTAAAAGAAATTCTATAAAATTTCCAGTAAGGACTGATGTTGTTGCTAAGTGGCAGTGATTGCCTAGCATGTGTGAAAAGCTGAGTTTAATCCTCAGCACCACATAACAATAAATAAAATAAAGGTTTTGTGTCCAACTACAAATAAAAAATATTTTTAAAATTTAGGTAAGTAACAATTCAAACCATACCTATTTGTGGGTTTTGATGGAGAAAGGTCAGACTTCAAAGTGCCTTCCTAGGGCCTACCAAAGAGACTCCTCTGTCTCCACTTTCATTCAGATTTGGAGCTGGAGCTTCCAAAATGAGGTTATATGAGACAGAAGCTTTGGCTTATCTCTCAGTAGACTGGTAATCTTGTTGTTGCCTCTCAAGTCTGACAATACCTGTATTGCCATAGTTTGAGAGGATGTCCTCAAAGAAAAAGAAAACTATTTATTCCATTCTCAGATAACAATAAACAAGCCCCCTCTGAAGGAAAACTTTTTGATTTGTAGCTATTGTTTTCCAAAGCAGAAGACTTGCATTTTGGAGGCTACCAATTATAGCAAACTGAACTTAGCCCACTAACATGGATACAAAATTTGTAAATCCTGGCATAAAATAATAAAGTATAAATCTTTAAGGGTTATATATGAATAAAATAAAATGAAAAGATACATTTTCAGGTCTGTCTGCTGAAAACATCTCACAGTAATCACATTCAAATATCAGTGTATTTAGCTTTCAGTGAAATTTGATTTCTGAATACCTAAGTGGAGCCAATATCACAGTGACTTCTGAGGACTTGGCAGAAGGATTACAAGTAGAAAGCCAGTTTCAAGAACTTAATGGGGCCCTAAGCATCTCAGTGAGGTCTTCTCTCTAAAAAAAATACAAAAAAGGTCTCATAAGTAAAAAGTCCTTGTATTCAATCCCAGGTATAAAACAAAATAACAACAAAAAACTCATTGGAAAAATAGTAAATTTATAGAGTGAACTCAGACATCACATGCTGCAAAGAAAAGAAGAAAGTGAAGGTAGAAGTTAGTGAGGGTTGTCAGAAAGAAAAAGAAAGAGAAGAGAGGAAGAAATCCAGAGACTAATGGAATAAATTCCCCTGGACTTTAAGTTAGGTTAAAGATGACATTCCTGAGTGAGCCACTCTTTTCTTCATTGTGGGAAATATTTCTTTCATAAATAACTGTGGTTACCCTAATTGTCCTCCATTTTATTCCACATCTCATTCTCTCAAGTAAAACTTGAATATTGTGGGGATATATACTCATTATTCAATTCAATGGTTCATGGAATGACATATTCCATCCTATAGCTGGAAGCAAAGTTCTATATTTAATGGAGATTCTAGCTTATCCAAAGGCATATGGTGTGAAAACTTTGGATGTCTTTTAAACAGGACTCATATTTAGGTATGGTTAAAACATTCATTTTTTAAAAAATTGCCCTAAGTAGTTATAAAGGACAGTAAGATGTATTTTGATACATTGTACAAAAATTCCTTCTTTCTCTGTCTGTCAATAGTGTAGGATCACACAAGTAGTGTAATCATTCATATGTATAGAGGAATAATGACAGTCTCATTCCACCATCTTTTCCATTCCCATATCTACCTCTGTTGCCCTTATTTCCCTCTGCACAACTCAAAGTTAACATTTAAGTTTTGATTGTAGTATTATGTGACTCCAATAACCTTTTTCAACATTATTGATATATCTTTATTTATTTATGAATATGTGCTGTTGAGAATTGAACCCAGTGCCTCACACATGCAAGGAAAGTGCACTACCACTAAGCCACATTCACAGCCCTCCAAAGAAATTATTTTTGCATGCATATCCATTTGTCCAAGCACCATCAGTGATATGACTGTCCTCTAACGATGGTGTATTCTTATAAAATATTCATAGGCAACAGACAGGTGGATTTTATTCTGGGTTATCTACTTTTTCCATTAATCAATGTGTTTGTGTCCTGATTGCCAGTACCACATTGTTGTGATTTGTATAAATTTAACTTACAAATTCTGAGTTATATTTCTTTTAAAAGTATTTTATTTTTGCTATTTGTGTCACTTTTCTGTTTAGTCTGAATTTGATGACCAGCTATCCTATTTCTACAAAATAAAAAAAATGTATTTGGAATTTTGACAGAGATCATTTTAGAGCTGTTGATTATTTTGTTCAGCATTTCCCTCTTGTCAAACTAACTACATCATCTACGAACATGGAATATCTTCTTATATATTTTGAACTATTTTATTTGAGGAATGTTTTCTATTTTATGTACAAGTTTTTTTTTTTCTGGTTTTGGTTATTTGTTCTATGAATTTTAATTTTTATGCAAATATAAATAAATTTTTTAGATGTTTACATTAAAATGTTCATTACTGTTATATAAATCAGATGATCTTTTCATTATTTATTTTGTAATCTCTTATTTTGCTGAATTCATTATATTGGCTGTGGCAGTGATATTTTTAACCTACATTATCTGGCATCTTTTATATATGGGATTATTTACCTGCAAATAGAGATAGTTTTACTTCTCTCTATCTAATTTGGTTTCTTTTCCCAAAAATAAATATTTCACAATTTATTTTTACTGAGCCAACCGTTGTTCTTTTACTGATCTGCTATAAAGAATTGAATGATTTTTACACACTTTTCTCACCACTTAATAGATATTCCATAAAAAGTAGAACAAAACAACTATAGAACTCAAAATAATACAATCAACAACTTAGACTTAACTGACATATATAGAATATTTCAACCTGCTTCAAGATAATATGCCTTCTTCTCAGCAGTACATGGAGCCTTCTCTAAAATAAACCATATAGTATGCCACAAATGAACTCCTACCAAATACAAAAAAAGTAGAGATACTATCATGCACTTTATCAGATTATAATGGAATGAAATTGAAAATCAGTGATTAAATACAAAATAAAAATTAATCCAACACCTGGAGACTAAACAATATGCTACTTAATGAACAATTGGTTGCATACAATATCAATGGGAGATTAAAAAAAATTCTTAGAGGTAAATGAGGAAATAGATGCAACATATCAAAATATCTGGGACACTATGAAAGCAGTACTATGAAGAAAGTTCATTGCATGGAGTTCATTCTTTAAAAGAAGAAAAAGTCATTGAATAAATTTTCCCACATTACATCTCCAAGTTCTGGCAAAAAGAAGAACAAATCAACAGCAACATCAGTAGAAGGCAAGAAATAATTAAAATTATAGCTGAAATCAATGAAATCAAAACAATAGAAACAATTGAATAATTGACAAAACAATAAGTTGGTTCTTTGGAAAAATAAATAAAATTGACAGACCCTTAGCTACACTAAAGAAGAGAAGAACAGAAAAACTCAAATTACCTGCATATGTGATAGAAAAGGTAACATTAAAACAGACACTACAGAAATACAGAAGATAATTTCAAAGTATTTTGAAAACTTATAATCCAATAAAATAGAAGATATTGAAGGCATTGACAAATTTCTTAACACATACAATTTACCCAGATTGAATCAGGAAGACACACACAATTTAAACAGACCACAATCAAGCAATGAAATAGAAGACGCTATCAGAAGCTTACCAACCAAGAAAAGCCTAGAGCCAGATGAATACACACCCGAGTTTGCCAAGACCTTTAAAGGAGAACTACTATCAAAACTATTCAATTTATTTCAGGAAATAGAAAAAAAGGGAGCACTTTCAAACTCATTCTATGGGGCCAATATCACCCTAATTCCAAAACCAGCAAAGACAAAACAAAAAGAAAAAAGAAAACTTTAGACTAACATTTCTAATGAACATAAATGCAAAAATTATCAATAAAATTCTGAAAAATCAAATACAAAAATATCAAAAAAGATTGTGCACCATGATCAAGTGGGATTCATCCAAAGAATGCAAGGTTGGCTCAACATATGTAAATCAATAAATGTAATTTATCACATCAATAGACCTAAAGATAAGAATTATGTAATCATCTCAATAGATGCAAAAAAAAAGCATTTGACAAAATACAGCACCCTTTATGTTTCAGACACTAGAAAAACTAGGAATAATGGGAACATATCTAAATATGAAAAATGCTATTTATGCTAAGCCCCAGGTCAACATTATTCTAAATTAAGAAAAATTGAAGGCATTCATTAAAAAAAATGGAACAAGACAGGGATGCTCTCTTTCACCACTTCTATTTAACATAGTTTTTGAAACATTGGCCTGAGCAATTAGACAGACTAAAGAAATTAAAGAGATACATATTGGAGAAGAAGAACTTAAATCAGAACTCATTGATGATGATATAATTCTATACCTAAATTAACCAGGAAGCTTCACCAGAACAATTCTAGATCTAGTAATGGAATTTAGCAAAGTAGCAGGATATAAAAATAAACACTCATATGTCAAAGGCATTTCTGTATATCAGTGACAAATCCTCTGAGTGAGAAATGAAAAAAACTACCCAATTTACAATAGTCTCAAAAAAATACTTGGGAATTAATATAATGAAAGAGGTAAAATATCTGTACAATTAAAGCCACAAAACCCTAAAGAAAGAAATTAAAGAAGACCTTAGAAGATAAAAAAATCTGCATTGCCATTGGATTGGCAGAATTAAAGTTATCAAAATGACCACACTACAAAAAGCACTTTACAAATTTAATGCAATTGATCAAAATCCAAAGTGCATTCCTCATAAAAATAGAAAGAGCAATCATGAAACTTATCTGGAAAAATAAGAGAATAGAATAGCTAAAGCAATCTTTAGCAGGAAGAGTGGCATTACTATACCAGATCTTCAACAATGCAACAGAGCAATGTAACAAAAACAGCATGGTATTGGCACCAAAACAGACTAGTAGACCTGTGGTACTGAATATAGGAACCAGAGACTAACCTGCAAAACTACAATCATATTATATTGTAAAAAAGTGACAAAAAACATGCACTGGAGAAAAGATAACCTCTTCAATAAATGGTGCTGGGAAAACTGGAAATCTATATGAAACAAAATAAAATTAAATCTGTATCTCTCACCATGCACAAAAACTCAACTCAATATAGATCAAGGACATAGGAATTAAATCAAAGTCTCTTTATCTAATAGAAGAAAAATTAGGCCCTAAACTTCATCATGTGAGATTAGGCTCCAACTTCCTTAATAAGACTCCTGTGGCACAAGAATTAAAATCAAGAATCAATAAATTGAAAAACTCAAACTAAAAAGATTCTTCCCACCATAAGAAACAATCTGTGAGGTAAATAAAATACCTATATCTTGGGAGCAAATTTTTCCCCTCACACATCAGATAAGGCATTAATCTCCCAGGTATATAAATAACTCAAAAAGTTAAGCACCAAAAAAATAAAACCCAAATAAACGAATCAATAAATGGGACAAGGACCTGAACAGACGTTTCTCAGGAGAGGATATAAAATCAATAAACAAATACATGAAAAAATGTTCATAATCTCTCGCAATTAGAGAAATGCAAATCAAAACTACTCAAAGATATCATCTCACTCTAGTCAGAATTGCAGCAATTATGAAGACAAACAACAATACCTAAACTGTGGAACCAAATTAGATGCCCTTCAGTATAGGGATGGATAAAACAAAAACGTGATTATATATATAAAATATTCTCTCTATAAATTACTCAGCAATAAAAGAGAATAAAATCATGGCATTTGCAGGTAAATGGATGAAACTGGAGAAGATAATGCTAAGTGAAATTATCAAATCCCAAAAAGACAAATGTCAGAATATTCCTCTGATATGAGGCGACTGACTCAAAGATGGGTGTTGATGGGGAGAATGAGAGAAATAGACAAATTCTATATAGGCCTGAGGGCTGGGAGGGAAAAATAGGGTGCAGATGGTTACAATGATTGTGGAATTTGATAGACATCATTATCCAAAGTACATGTATGAAGACATGAATTGATGTGAACATACTTTATATAGATACAGAGACATAAAAAAATATGCTCTATATGTATATTAAGAATTATTATATATATTCTGCTGTCATGTGTTTAAAAAATAAGTTCAATTAAGTTCAAAAATATTAATGTAGGGACTGAAGTTTTCAAATGTACACCAGTTCTCATAGTACCATTTTAAAAAATAACCCCTGATGGAAAAACCTCAATGTCCAAAAACACATGAAATTATAGGAAAAACACATCATGGGCATACCGTTCAATGTTATGCATATTGGAACAACAACAAAAAAATGGATCAGGAGTAATTCACAACCTTTCAAAAATCATTGCAAGTGACTTATCAGTCATTAATTATCCAATGCTGTAAGACTTTAATGTAGAAGGTGGAATTGAGAGTAGAAACTCTTACAGACAGATAACAGAATGGCAGCTTCCAGGAGCTGAGAAAATAAATCAGGGATATTTTGAGAAGAAGAAAAATCAATGGAATGGATGGTGAATGTTTTCACAATAGTACAAATGTGCTTACTGTCCCTTATCTGCACTCTTAGAAAGCATCAAAAGTTTCAACCAAAAGAATTGGAACAAAATTTTAATGGGTTGCAACTTCTATATGTATATGTATATATATAATATTTGTAAACCAATGATCTTGGTATTAAAAGAAAAGAAAAGATAAAAATGGTAAATTTTCTATTTTGTGTACCTTACCATAACAAGAAGTACACCATGACATTTTTTATGTTAGGTGTAATGTTTCCAGTGCAGAAGGACAAACACCAAAGGTCCTCATTCATTTGTAGAAAGCAATAAGTAAATATAGTAGAACAGAATGGAATAGTAATCACAGGAGAATGGGAAGAGTAGAAATGGACAAATCAAAAGAGATCATTGAAGAGCACAAAGACCAAAATGGAGAAATCACTTCTGGTACTTCTACATCACAGTTGTGTAAGTATTATTGAAAATAACCTAAAATATGTTTCCAAACAAAATTTACACCTGGCAGGTGGCACATGCCTGTAATCCCACTAACTTCACGGACACAGGCAGGAAGATTTTCAGTTCAAAACCAGCCTCAGCAATCCTGTCTCTAAGTAAAATAATAAAAGAGGCCTTGAGGTGTGGCTCAGTGGCTAAGTACCACTGAGTTCTAACCCCAGTGTCAATTAAACAATAAAGAAACAAATAAGCAAATAAATAAATTAGTAAATAGATTTACAATACATAAAAATAATTAACATTTAAAGAGATAAAAATACTTATTTCTATAATCTGATTACTACTACTTATATATATGGACTGAATTATCATAATGTATCCCACAAAATGCATATATAAAATATATATTAAAAAGTTTCCAGTAACTTCATAAACAGCTGTGAAAAAGTTCTCTAAAATAAAAAGAATTTTATCTGTCATGATTCTAAAGATGTCAATATATAATTTGTATACTTTCTCAAAATTATAAAGCATTTTAGTACATTGGGTTCATATCTTTTTTGTTTTTTCTTTTCTTTTCCCACCAATGGCAATGAACCATTAAACCATGCCCCTATTTATATATTTATTTATTCATTCATTCAAAATAGGGTCTCAGTAAATTGCTTTGGCTCTTGCTAGGTTGTTAGAGAGTGGGCTCAATCTTTTGATTCTCCTGCCTCAATCTCCCAAGTAACTGAGATTACAGAAGTGTGCCACATTGCAATTTCTCCAAAGAGGAGGAACTCTAAATATGGATTCAATTAAGCATCAGGCTATGCTGCTCACTCTTTCAAGATTATGTTTCCTTGAGTAGCAACAGTTTCTTCATTTTCTGGGTGATATGTTTCACAAGAAATCAAAATGTAAAATTTAAATGGTAGAAAAATACATGAAAAATGTCTGGCCTTAATAATTCATGCCATGAAAATTATGGAGTTGTAGTATTATTTTAATAAGAAAAAAACTATTAAAGTTGCATTTCTAAATAGATGTCAGTATTTTATGTCATTGAATATATCAAAAGATGTACTGTGGGATATGTTAAATATCATATATATCTTATATTCTACTCCCTCAGAATATTATTCCTTTTGTGAGTAATTTTGGATTTAAAATTGTGACCTCATAAACAAACAACTGAAAATTGATAACTGGTTCAGTTAATTTGTAGATCGGTTGTATATGCATATCTTCTAAATAATGAAATAATCAAAGTAAACACTAATAATTCCTCGATTAATGAACATGTACAATTAGTTGAAATAGTGGGATGCTGTGCCACAGGAGTTCCAGTGAGTGACAAGTACAGAAGAGAAAAAGACATGAAAAGACCCTTCACAAAATAAGCTCTAGAAAGAGCATGAAAACATATGGAAAGATGGTAAACAGCACCTGTCAAATGGGAAATGAAATTAAAATTACTAGCAGATTCCTGTAGCCACTAATAAATGGCACACACTCACACAAAACACAGAATTAACAAATACTGATTGGTTACAGAGTTCAGAAAGTCTCTGATTGTTTCTTGGATGCTGACACAGCCTTCTGGGAAAGAAACATTGTGTTTTTTATCCTTGATAAAGTTACCATATGATCCAATGATCACACTGCCACATTTTATCCACATTTATTAACTGATGACTACAGAAATGGTGTATATGCTACCAAGCCTTGATCTTTTTCCCTGATACCAATTTAAGAAGGAGGAAATGATTTTGAGAAAAAGGCAAAGCAGGTATATTATTGCTTTGCTAGTAAAGGAGAAGCACCTTGCTTTGGCTGAGGTTGCCTTTGAATTCACAATCCTCCT
>NW_027513805.1:0-17500 GCF_048772815.1 Callospermophilus lateralis | reverse complement strand
TGAGGAAAGTGAAAAAAGCAAGTTTTATTTAAAGGTTAGAACAGAGATAGACTTCTCCAGTGCTGCTTACTGGAGGCTGGTGCAGAAGGGCCACTGGTCAATGTGTATAACATTTCAGTTTAGTTCTAAAAATTTCATGTATAATATTATGCCTAGAGTTTTCAATGTTGTAGCACTTAAAAGTTTGCTTAGAGGGTGTATTTGATGGCTAGTATTCTTTTTTTCAAAGAGACAGAGAGAAAGAGAGAGAGAGAGAGAGAGAGAGAGAGAGAGAGAGAGAGAGAGAGAGAGCATGGGTGTTCAACCTATATAATCACACATGGCTCCATTTTCAGAGGGTACTTATGCAATACTATTTCATCTTTGTGCTTATGTTTTATAGGTGAAATCCAATAGCAAATGAGATGGTAAACATAAAATGTACATGGGATTTACTTGCTGCCATTCTTTGTAGCCTTTTGTATATAGCAGTCATGATCCTCTGGTAAGGTTCTTATAAAATGTTTAAGTTGATCCTGGGCTCTTGGGTTAAAAAGCATGCTTTGCTTAATTCAACTTTCTTTCAATAAAATTGTTATTTTTCTTAATAAATTTGTCCTTGAACTCAGGTTCTATCATTATCTTCATAAAACCAGGCAACTGCACAAAAAATTAAAATTCAAAACCCCTGATAAGAATAGATGCAACATTTCTCACAAAATGAAAGCAAATTGAACCTAATAGCACCTAAAAGATATTATACCCTCTGAGTAATTGACCATAAAAATGCAAGGATGTTCACACATAAACAAATCAATAATGTGAAGTATTATATTAACAGAATAAAAGGCAAAAACCATTGGGATATCACAATAATAAATATTCAATTCAACACAACCTCTCTTCATAATAAAACCTCTTCAAACAGATATAGAACAATGCAAAATGCTGCCTACATAAGAAAAACCCATAGTCAACATCATACTGGGGAAATACTGAATGGATAAATGCTGAAATCATTTTCTCTAAGATCAGAAATAAGACAAAGGTGTCTGGTTTCAACCACTCTTATTGAGTATACCATTGGAAGTTTTACTCAGAACAGTAAGAGACGAAAACAGGGCACCTACATAGGAAAAAAAAAAAACTGAATCATCCCTGTTCACACAATGTGTATTTATGTAGAACATATTGAAGACACCAGGTACAGCTGACCATCTGTTTGCACATAGCCAGGGAGGAAGAAACCAATCCTGTGGCTTTCAGGGGCTGTATGCACAGGTGGGTCACTCTGCACTGATCATCAGATATCAAACTGAGGCAGAGCCAACCTATACCACTTAGACTAAAGTCACATCTTGTTCCTAGATTAACTATGGGACAATTTGATTCACTAGCTCCTCCATGCCCAGGTTTACTCATCTATTAGGTAGAGATAGTGAGTTCCAAATGAACAGACAGAAATTTTTGTTTTTTTTCATTTTTTTGTTTGTTTGTTTGGGGGAGTAGTGCATAAACCAAGCAGCATATAGTGCTTAAATAATGTACTCATAAACAATGTACTCAGATTTTCAGGCAGCAATGATCCCATAGGCTGATTTGCATTGTTTATTGCCCTTAAATCCTGTGGTAATCTCAAATTATCTGACTGTTTCTTAATAACAAAAATGGGGTTGTTTCAAAGACTAAGTGTTGATTCTATAGACCAGCCTGAAGTTGTTCCTCAACTAACATATAAATTATCTTACGTTTTTCCCCTGAGATCGGCCACTGAGACATCCATATAGACTCTTCTGTGATCCTGGTGATATTTTCTGCTGTTTTTTGAATTGGGGAGACACTCATTGCCCCTAGTAAAAATTTTGGTTTGGAGTATTTACTAATCTCTCTCAAGGAGAGTGGTTTGTAAGCAGATACTCTCCCTGATAAGTTCCCTCATTATCTCCAGGAAGAACCCTTGATTAATTTCCTCAAATGATCTCATAGAATTTAGAGTTACTAATAATAATCCTATTTTGCTTACTATATCTCTTTCCCATAGGTTTACTGATAAAGTCTCGAACACATAAGGTTTAAAACTCCAGTGTTCTCATCAGGATCCTCCCAAGGGAGATAATTAGCACTTTGAGCAGGCTGTGAGATTTTTTTCAATTCCCTCTAAGTTAGCTGGTGCTATATGTAAGGGCCACTTCTTAGGCCAGAAGTGACTGGACAGGACTGATATATCTTATCCGGTGTCCACTACACCTTTGAACTTTTTATAATTAATTTTAAGTTCAAGTAGGCAGCACTTGTACCACACTAATTTAGACCAGTTCACTCTGTCTGGCGGTTTGGAAACTTAATATATTTGTGAGTGTCCATTCGAATTACAGGGTAATAAAATTAATTGAGCAAATGTATTTTTTTGGAGTAAGCCAAAGGGCATAATTTGACTTTACAGTAACATTTAAATCTCCCTCAAAATAAGAATCTACTACTCTAGGTATCATCTCAACGGCCACTTTTAAATTGTTACATCCAAAAATTAACCCTATACTTCCTCTAGGGAGTGGCTTGAAAATCCTAGTAGGGATTTGTTGTAGCCCTAATTAAGGATTTAGTTCATTTGTCATTGAGGGCCATAAAGAAACTGTCTCACAGATGTGAGATCTGCTCTGGTAGAAATTTAACATCATCACACCCTATGGTAGGCTGTGATGACATTTAATTGCACAACCTTTCTTCTGATTCCCCTGTATTTCTGGCCTGGGGATGGGCAGACCAGAAGATTTGTTACTCCCTACTAACAGAAGTGGAAGTCAGTAGGTGAACTGATAAGCCCCATCTTGGCCTGCCACATGGTCTTCAACTCTGTAATATCTATTACCAACAGCAGATGGAGCCCTGGACTTAAAATTATGAGCATTAAAATTTCACATGTAAAGGCTGTTCCTCCCACAATGAAAGCAGATCCTGCAGGTTCTGCATACTAATTCTTGGGGCTGAAGAGTTTGTTTTGAAGCTGCTGTGAGAGTAATTGTTTGTAAATAGGCTGGATCAATATCAGAACAAAAGCGAAGAATCTCTGAAACCATCTCACAGACGTGAGATCTGATCCGGTATAAACTCCGAATAAACTCAGAAAACCCTTTTTTCTGTGGGATATGAGAACATCTTGACAATATTTATTTGCATTTTCAAAGGCCAATTGCTTAACAATAAACTCACAAGCACCTGGATCACCAAAGGAATGGTTTTCAGTCTGATAGAGTCACACAGGAAATCAGAATAAAGTTCATTGGCACCTTGCTTAACCTTACTCAGAACTAAACTAGATTGGTCCCTGGAGGCAATCTTTCTCCAGGCATGCTTTGCACAGACTGTAATTTGATCATACACTGCAAATTCATACTTTAGCTGCCTTTTAAAAATCAATGAATTCACCCATTCCTAAAAACATATCCACGGGTGTTTGAAAATCTTGCCTCCAATTGCTTTCTGCCTGCTTCAAACAAAAGTCTGTCCAATATGACTGCCAGAGTAAAAATTCCCCCCACTCAAGCAAGGTCTAGCGAAGGAAATCCAGTCACTCCGTGGGAGCAGTTGAGAGAAGATAGTCTCAAGCAAGCTCTGCACAAATGGTGAATTTGGACCATAGACCTTGTAGGCATTTTTTAACTCTTTAATAGTTTTAAAAAGAATTACACATGGTCCTGATAATTAAACCTGTTCAAAAACTGGAAAGAGTTGAAATTTGCTAGTGTCTTCCCCAGCTTCCTGTGCCTTTCCAATTCCCCGCTGGAATGAAGTAAGAAAAGTCATCGCCAGCTTAGAGTATCTGTTAAAATTTGTCCTTTTAAGAGACAATGGCTGAAATCAAATGGCTGGGACAGGTGCCGTAAAGCAAAACCTATTAAAATTCCCTGGTAAATCCTGGACTTTGTTTTCTGGCTCACCTTCCTCAGACTGCAATTTTTCTGTAGATTCTTCCCTGTCTTCATGTTGAATTTGAGCTTGTAAGTCCTGTGGAGGAGGATTTTCTATATCTCTATCAATCTCCTCTGGATTCTCCTCTCTGTGAAAATGACCTTCTATCCCCCTGGAGACCAACTCTCTATGGTCTTCTCTGTACTACTATAGTTTGGTTCAGGCAAGGCTAAGTTTTTTACTTTCAGTTTTGCCCCGAGGTTTTTTGTTTGAATATAATTTGTTTTAGTTTTTAACAGGCTTAGCGGAAAAGAGATTTCTGTAGCCTCAGGTAATTTCTCCATTTGAGTAGAGTTAATGGCTCTTTGAATAGCTTTCAATCAATCTTCAGGGGGCCATGGACTATGGCGCATGTAATCAAAAAGACAGATCTCTAATGCAGTCCAAACCTTTTGAATATTCTCAAAGTTTCCAGGTAATTCATCAGAAAGGCAAATTTTATGTTATTTTCTTCCAAATTTGTCCCATGCATGTAAATTTGGTGAATCTTGGTCATAAAACCAAGGGCAAAATTCACCTACAACCTCTAAGAATTGTAGCAACTGAGTCTTTTTAACTTGCTTTCCCTTCTGATTAATTATTGTTTCTAAAATAGTCAAATACATGTCTTTATTGGTAGAAGTTGAATTCCCCATCAGTAGATTTTTTTTAACGTCCCTTTTCTTCAAAAACTGGCTAGTACTTCTGTGACCCTAAAATTTGTCAAAAATTCTGCATTTCTATAGCACGCTTCCTAACTCAACCTTGTCAATTTAACATATGAGCCCCATGTTGGGTGCCACCTCTTCCATTCGACCAGCACTAGCTTCATGTAAGAAAGTTTTATTCATGAGTAAACACTAGGGAGTTTTAAATTAAAAAGACAAGACTCTAATTACCTTTAGAACCAGCTCTGGGATGGTTTCTCCTAGCTCCCACCTCTAGGCACCCAATGCAATAGCGAGGTTTACTGCAGAGGCTAGCAAGAGAGCAAGAACACGCCAAGGAGTAAACTTTTTATTGAAGAACAAAAAATTCCAGGGAAAATCCCATCCAATGAAGGTTAAAGGGGGCAACATCCCAAGGTAAGGGGTGATGATTGGGTCTTTGGGGCAGTGGCCAGACACACCTCTGCATGGACAAACCCTTGGACCTGGAGAATTGTGGAGAAAGCTCTGATACAGCTGTGTCTAAGTTCCTCTCACCCAGTCAGGGAGGTAACTCAAATCACGTGTGAGGATGGTCTCCCACATGTTATCAGATTTTAAATAAAAAATCCAAAAAACAAATAACAAAAAAAATTAAAACCCAGAAAATATTAACAAAAAAAAATGAAGTCTACATAATTGTAGGGAATACCAGCTCTTGGTGAAATAAAGGCACTAGGGATCTATACATTTCCTTACGTACTGTAGATCCCTGATTAAATCTTGGCTAGTAACTCCAGGAATTTCAAGCCTACTGTATGCCAAATCCTATCCCAGCTTCTTTATATATTTTAATAATTACCTTTCCCGAAGGTCTTACATTATGCTTGGAGAAATTCTCACTTTTTTATATTAATTTTCTATCAGTGATAAGCCTAGGGTTACTTAACTACTAAGCAAATCTGTAGATCTTTATATTTTTCACATTGAGACAGCCTCTTCATAAGTTGCTCAGGAACTCACAAAGCTGCTGATGCTAGACTTGAACTTATCATCCTCCTGCCTGAGCCTCCTGAGCCACCTGAATTACAGTCCTATGCCACCAGCCAGGTAGCATCATGATTTTAGAGATGACTAAATTAAGGGAGATTTTTCAAAGTTCATCCACTATGCAGACCAGAGATATGGCTACTCATATAAATTTCAAATTATTCTTTCATCTATGATGATAAAAATTTTGTTCTGTGTTGTTTCTATATAATGGAGGAGGAAGAGACAGGGTTTCCAAAGGGGCACAAGAAACCTATTGGGTGTGATGTAAATGTTCACTGTCTTGATTGTGCTGATGCTTTCATGTAGATGTAAATATATAAAAACTCAATGTATTGATAATTCAGTTTGTTTAGTTCATTGTATGTCAGTTTTACGTAATTTTTTAATTAATGAAAGATCTGTGAAGATATACAAACAAATATAGATGACAATCAAGGACAGAAAAACATTTTCAACATCATGGATCAAACTGAATTGTAAGTAATGCACCCATAAGCGTGGCTGAAATTCCAAAGTCTGATAATGCAAACTGTTAGGCAAAGAAGAGAAACAAGAGCACCTTTTATTTATGGCTAAGGGGATCACAAAATTGTAAAGCCAACCTAGAAAGTGACTTTGGCAACTTCTTTTAAAGCTGCAGTCTTACCATATATCTACAGACTACATACTAGGTATTTATTTATTGGATTTCAAAGCTGGATTCCACACAAATTCTTCATTCAAAGGTTGATGATTTTTTTTAATTGGGAATGTGGCTTCTTAGTAGGGGACTTAGCTAACAAGCATGAGAATTCAGGTTTCATAACCAGTATCTCTCTCTCTGTCTCTCTCTCTCTCTGTCTCTCTCTCTCTCTCTCTCTCTCTCTCTCTCTCTCTCTCTCTCTTTCTCTCTCACACACACACACACACACACAATGTAACATATTTATTCATATTTTGCAAGAACAGAAAGCAATAATTACCCTTCAGTAAGTATTTACATATTATTAATCAAAAATGAACTCATAAATAAAGTGAAACATGATTCATAAAATATTGATAAGCAAACAAACATGGAAGGTTGAGGAGGTATCTTAAACACATTTTGATTAGGAAAATAACTAGGATAAAAGGCCACATCTATATTATTCTGAGTATATGACATTCTGGATGAGGCTAAGCAACAGACAATTACAAGATTTATGATTTCCCATGTCTCAGGATAACTAGGAAAGGGTAAAAATTGGATATCTTTGAGGCACTGAATCTATTCTGTAACATACTATAATTGTGGCTACTCTAGATTATGTTTTTTTCCAATACTTAAACAACTGCATATCCTGGCATCCTTGAGTACAAATGTAATCATAGCAGATTGGGAGGCTGAGGGGAGATAGGAAGATCACACGTTCAAGGTCAGACTCGGCAACTTAGCAAGGCCCTAAGCAACTTGGAGAAACCCTACATCCAAATCAATCACAACAACTATCTAGTATTATCTTATTTTGAGTTGTAACTTCATATAAAATGTGTTAACTGAATTTACATTAAACAGGAAACATTGCATTCTTTAAAATGCTTCTTGTTACACTATATCAGAATTACTTTAACTTGCACTTTACTAGAGCTTAGATATTTAATGGAGGTGCATTTAAATTATTTAAAAGATCTTAGTGATGCATGGAGACAAAAAATAGTAGAATAAACATCAATTAGTAATAAAATAAAAAATACTATTTTATGGTTTGGCATACTGATATTTGAATACACAACCATAGGCCCAAAATTCTGGTTATAGTTTATTATTTCATGTATCAGAAAACCTTGCTTCTTTATATCTGATGTGGATCTGGAATGCTAATATTTTAGTTGATCTTGTAGCTTTATTGTTTCTTATGAAGACATATCCTTGATAAAGAACATAAAATATGACAATAGAATTTTCCAATTCTAGTCTTTGGTTTTTATGTAGATACACTGAATTTTGTAATTTTAAAAATACCAAAAGTATGAATACACAGTAAAACACTAGAATAAATTTAAGTTTAAATAAAAACATGCTACTTTTTCATGACATGGCAGAGTGCTATTATTACAGAAAACCATAGGCTCATTTAAATCTATACTGCAAACTCCCCCATTTATTATACAACGTTTTTTCTTTGATACCTGAAATTTTCTAGAATTCTTTTCTTTTCCCAGCTGTTTCATGAGCTTTAGAGTTATTCTTTACTAACATATAATTATTTAAATATTTTATAAAATTATGAGAATTGTCAATAAACAGAACTAACTGGACATAACTTTACTATGTACATATATGAATCTACCACAGTGTCTACCAGAGTGAATAACATCATCAAGTAAATTTACAAAGTGGGGTCCCAACTAGAATGAGATATATTTCATTTTTGTATAATTATACCAAAATACATCCTACTGTCATGTATAAGATACTCAATAATAAAAAAAATTCTTATTTTATTTTTTAATATCTTTAATTTGTTTTTTTTAAATTTTGTGTCAAGGATTGAAACCAGAGCCTCAGAAGTACTAGTCAAGCATGCTATGACTGAGTGACAACCCCAGTGCCTTGATTATTTTAAATATGTAAATATTTCTTAAACTTAAATGACAAATTGATTTATTATAATTTCAATTAATTTTGTGCAATTAAGAAGAGCAATTTAAAATAGCCTATAGAAAATATATTTTCTCTTTTCATGAGAACTATTTTCTCTTATATTTTCCATTCAAATTTTGACTAATGGTGTTCTGAGTTAATTTTTTTTTCACAAAAATGTTTTCCAAGTGCAATTTTAATCCAGTCACATTTGCCTTTTCATGAAGGTAGATGAAGAAGAAATGTTACCTAGATCATAATAGTGGAGATATTTTGCACACTGTTCAGCAACTATCTAAATACAGTCACTGGTAGGAGAATGACTTTAAGTTTGAAAACATGGGCATATTTTGTAAATAAGAAACAATACCCTGAGTGTTTCAGTGCTTCAATGAATGTGATGTAAGAGAAGTCACATAAGGAATGTCATATAACAAATATTCCAGCATCATACAATCACAAGTTTTAAAATTTTTCTTAAAATCGTTTATGGGAGACAGTTCTTCTTTTTCCATTGGTGATAGATATT
Source organism: Callospermophilus lateralis (assembly GCF_048772815.1). NCBI lineage: Eukaryota > Metazoa > Chordata > Mammalia > Rodentia > Sciuridae > Callospermophilus > Callospermophilus lateralis. The sequence goes on along the minus strand of NW_027513805.1, from coordinate 8,742 downwards.
CTAACTGAAATGTTACAGGTTGAATTTGATAGGATCTGATTTAAATGAAGGTCATGTGAATAAATGAAAAAAATATTTTAAACTCTTACAATTAAGCACTTGCAAATAAAAAAAGACTTGGAAATGAGCATGATGGGATCATTTCCCTAGAAGATTTCTATATCATTTTTAAAAATATTTTTATTTGTAAATGGACCCAATACCTTTATTTTACATTAATGTGGTTCTGAGGATTGGACCCAGTGCCTCATGCTTGCTAGGCAAGAACTTAACCACCGATCTACAACCCCAGCTCAATATTCCTATTTCTGCTTATGAAAACATGAAATCCACAATTTGTAGTAAATAATTTTTATGTAAGTAAAAATATTTCAGACACTGTAGATACAAGCAAAATAAGACACCATTTTTAATTTTAAGAAATCTGCAGGGAAGATTGAAAATCAAGCAAACACTGAGCATTAAATAATATAAATTATGATACAAAGGAAAACATTATGTATGCAGGCTTAAAGACAAGGGTAATATATGAGCAATTTTATGAGGTAAACGGGAATAAACAAAATTATCACTCTTAAGAATGAGGTATGTTTGAGTTAAAATTTATTTTTTACTTATTTTTTTTTATTTCTTTTTTTTTGAGATGCAACAAGGGCTTTCTTTGTAGTAAGCCATTGAAGAAAGAGCCCCATATCAGCTCTTGACTTCAAATTATGATCAAGAATAAAATAGTGCTTTACATAGAGTGAAATAGATTGACTGAAAGCACGTCAATAAAAATCCTGCTGCAATCAAATACTCCTGTTTTTATTCCAAGAATTACCATAAAGATAAACAAATATTTCAGTTTTATTTTTATAAGAAATACCTTCTATCCTTAAGCTGGCATTGGAATTTCAGCAGACACATTTCTTCATTGCCTTTACATTGTCACTGTCTTTGTGGGCCCCAAGCCCAGGATTACTGACCTCCCTATTGCCCACATGGATCTAACACACATCCCAATGCTCCTCACACATGGGACTTTTTGTATCACAGATTTTGGAGAAGTGTAGGACAGTTCATGTCAGTTCAAATGCAAAGAACTTATCTTCCTGGCCAAGGTCATGAGGGGACTCACCACCTGCACTACCCACATGCTGTATGTGCTTTGGCCATCACCATCTACCTCAGTGGCTCCTAGTTTGCCTGCTTCAAATTAAAAACCACAAATACCATCCTGTGGCTAATTGTTTTCTTATTAATCCTCACCATGTTCACCTACACCAACATGTGTTTCTATTCTGTGGCTAGACCAAATAAAATGTAGCCTGCTCTTCTATTTCTCACTGACCACTGTTCCTTTCTTCTCATGAGATACAGGCACAGGAGCCTCTTTTTGCACCGATGGCATTCAGTGATCTCTAGTTTTGAGACCATATGGTTCTTTCAAGCAGATACATAATAATTCTCTTTCATAGATTTAAACAACAATCATGTTTCTTTAAAGCTTCAGATTTTCTCCATAAATTCCCAGAAAAAAGAGCCACTCACACCCTTCTGCTGCTCATCATGTGTTGTGAGATCCAGTATTGTTTGAACTCCATCATCTCACTGTTAAAATGCATAGCGTGGGCAAGTTATCTCATCCTGAGTTGTCTTCAAAGGCTTGGGATCAATGGTGATGACATACTCAGTCCTTTGGTGCATAATAAATAATAAATAAATCTATGCAAATTTAACAAAGAAAAAAAGTCTGCTTCTGACTAAACTGATCAACATCAACTTTGTCACTCTTATAAACATAATATTCTCTATTTCAGAATATTTTACCTCTTATAAAAATCAATAAAATAGAATTAAAATTTTCTATTAAGACAAAGTTATTTAAATAGCTGAAAATAACTTGTGGGTAATTGTTTCTGTATCTGGATCAGATTTTTCAACAATCACATTAATTTACACTGTATCTTACACCATTTGCATATCATAAAGTTGTATGTACTTTTTATGTAAATTTTTATGCACTTTGTATCTTAGACATTTATAGTTGCTCTATTTTTTCTCTTCTTGTATTAAAGTTCCTGATATTTCTTTCAGTGAAATTCTACTAGAGGAATATTGATTCTTTTATCTTTTTTGTCTATTAATACGCATATGCTCATATCAAAGTTACTCAGGAATCTGCAGTAGTATTACAAGTTTGTGGAAATCTTGGATACCTTAGTGAGATTCTTTGAACAAAACAGGTAGAAGATGTCTCTCATTGGTGGACCACCTCAAGCTTCACTTCCCTATGCCGAAACTACTACAACAACCTGAACAACAAAAATCCAAAAAATACCATGAAAGAGTACTTCATAAACAAGAGAATGCCTGAATTACTTTAAAAAAAGAAGGGTTGGGCACCATGTGCAAAAATGGGCAGCCACACACACTTCTATTAAATATATAAAATGATATAGTAGGTATAGAAATAAATCTGAGGATGGCTAAAATTTTAAAACATAGAATTACCACATGACCTACAAATTTCATTCCCAGATGTATTTCCAAATTAACTGAAATCAGATATTCAAACACTTGAACATGAATATCAATGGCTTCACCATTTCCACTAGGAAATATATAAAAATCAAAATTTCCTTCAAGAATGATAAACAAATGTGTCTATGTATTTATATGTATCCATGTTTGAGTAAGCACATGTGCATATAGATATATTCTTATAAATAAATATATATCTGTATATAGAAATCAAATACATATGTTTGAATATTAACCTGCCATAAAAATGAAGTACTGATACAGGTGACCATGTAGACAAATATCAAAAATATTAAGAAAATTATTCAAAATCAGACATGGAATTTCTCCTGTGCTATAACTACATTTATATTATATGTCCCAAAACTGGAAATCATAGAGTTAGAAAGGAGAGAGTTGGTTACCAGGGGTTTGCCATGCATGTAAGTGAGTGTTTGATTAACCGATTACATGGTTTATTTTCAGTGGTTAAAATGTTTAAAACAAGGTAATTGTGGTAAGTATACGACAACATTGTAAGTGTCACTACTTAACTTATTTTTTTTTTGATGAGCACTCTTATGAGAATTCAACCTCAATAACACCAGTAAGAAAAATATCTTGAGAACACTGAAGTCTATACAATTATAGCTAGAGGTGACAGAAATGAACAATGGAACTGGACATAAGTTCTTTATCCTTGCATTTGAACACACGACCAGAGTAACTGCATTGCATTATGCAGAACCACAAAAATAGAATCCTAAATACAATGAGTTATAGTCCATGTATTCATAATATGCCAAAACATAATCCTAAATATAGTAAGTTATATCCATATATGTATAATATGCCAAACTATTTTCTATTATCATGCATATCTAAAAAGGACAAATAAAATAAAAAGAAAAAATCTACCAAGTAATAGTCTCCCACATGTACTCTGCATCACCAAACTAAAGCATGGAGAGTAACACTGGATACCAGAATTCAAGAGTCTTCACTGACTCAGGCAGAATTCTTGATTCATCATTTACTTTGTCCTTATCTTTCCAGTATCTTTATTCCTGATTGCAAGACTTCTGATATTACAGATGAGTACACTAAGTTTGAGGGATGACTGATTTTTCCAAGGTAACCATCTATGCAGACTGTCTCTGACAATTAATTTGTGTGATTTCCAATATACTGAATAATGTATCACAGTGAAAAGTCAGTCAGTGTTTCCCCTCCTCCAGAAGGAGAAGAAAGCAAAAGGTAGAAATTACAATGAAGCACCAAGAGCCATTGGAATAAACTATCATTGTTAAAAACTTGATTGTGGTCATTGTTACACTGGCAAATACATATGTCCCAACATGACAAAGTATGAATTATATATGTATAATTTATTTTATGTCAGTATTACCCTAATACAATTGTTTTAAATTTGAATGAAAGAAATCAATATATTCCTCAGAAAAACAAAGTATATATTTGGAAAGCTAGAAAAAAATGCTGAATATTATATGTCATCAAGGACTTACAAATTAAACACACCTATAAAAATTTCAAAAATTTTAAACCTGACAATATCAAGATCTGGAAATGATGGGGAACAAGAACTCTTATACATTGCTGTTGGGATCACAAAATTGAACAACCATTCTGGAAGACAGTTATGTAGCCTTAAAAATCACAATATACACTTAATATGGCCACTAATTGCATTTCTCAGTGTTAATTCAGTGGAATTGAAAGCTACGTCCACACAAAACCCACATACAAATATTCACAGCTTCTTCATTCATGATTGCCAAGAACAGGAAGCAGCTAAGTGAGACTACAGTAGCTATGTAAACACTGTGATACATCTATACTCTGGAAGGTCATTAAATTTTTTTTAAAAAATGAAATTTACTATCAAACATAAAAACACATGAAGGCATCATAAATACATATTGCCAGAAAGAATATAGTGTCTTAAATGCCATTTTTGCATAATTCCAAATTTGTGACATTCTAAAAAAGTCAAAACATTAAAAATGTTAAACATTGCCAAGAAATCAAGGGGAGTAGAAGATTCTAAAGAGTTGAATAACAGGGACCTCTGGCATGGTGAATGTACTCTGTAAAATGTCATCATGATGAAAATTGAAATAATTCTTTGTCAATGCTTAAAAAAACTGTAAAATTAGTGTTTTAATAAATAATTCAACAATTTATTGCCATTAATAATTACTTAAATAATCACTATTGGCAACATACTTTGATTTTGTGCTTACATTGAATATTTCTCAGTATTATACAGAGAAAAAAAATAGTAAAAAATAGTGAAAACTCCAAATAAGGGAAGGCACATGAGACCATGGTACTGTGTGCTTTATTTCCCCATAAATCTACAACTCTCTGTAAAATAAAGTTTGTTCATTAAAACAATCAGAGAAGGCTTACTGATTTTCCTTGCCTCAAACATGCCCAGCCCTAGGACTGGCCCTCAACAATAAAACTTGTACTGAGAGTAAATAATTTCCAGCAACCTTGCTTTTCTTTCTTTTCTATTTTTAGAATTTTCATTATCTTTTTAGAGAACAGTGAACATAAGCCCTTATTGAATAAATTAGTACCTTACACTTAAAATATGCTTTATATGAATTAAAAAATTGATTATTTATCACTCTGCTCCATAAATAGTAATTCTTTGAATACTAAGGAAAAGATGATCTAAACTTATTTTACTACATTCATATTCATGAGAAAATTATCTGAGATCTTTTTTTCATGTCTACCTCACTTCCAATATTCAACCTATAAAATGAGGGTACTTTTTTTTTTACTCAACAAATCTCTGTTTGAAATAAATAAAGATAGTCCAAGTAAAAAGGTGTGCTGATACACATTAAGGGTCAGATAAATTGTGGGTGATATTACTGAGAAACACAGTCCTTTTGATCTGACAAATAGTAGTAATCTGGTGATACCTTTTCCATGTAGATCTTGCATTTCTGAGCCATGGTAGTTACCTGCACTAACCTACCAGAAACAGATAACAGGGCCTGTGAGTCATTTCTGTACAGACCAAGTTCATTATGCTCACAACAATATTTAGTAGAGTTAGACATCACCAGGGCCAGTCAGGACCTTTCCTTATATTTCTCAGCCAAGGTTAACAGAAAAGAGGTTCTCATTTTGGTATCTAGAGTGAAAAAGAGTAAATCCTGCATTATTGGCATCCATGGTAAATTTTTTTTCACAGTTCTTAAACTACTTCTCATTACTAACCTGGACTGTACAGTAGCTGAAGAAATTATCTTCAAGCACAGATTGGTCCATAATGACAATGTATATCTGCTAAATATTCAATATGATGAGGGTGAGAGAATGAGAAGATGGACTACAATGGAAAGGGGAAACTGGAAGAAAAACTGACTCCCTCAGGAAAAAGGAGCTTTAAGCTATCTTCATTCCCAAATGAGAAAAATCATTAGTCATATTTCTTGCTTCCTTTCTCTCTCCTCTACTTTCTTTCTTCCTCATTTCATTGGTTATTTTCTTCTTATCTCTCACTCTTCATCTCTTCCTTGATTTCTTTCTAAGAGAAGATGTCTCAGTTCACTATTCATATTTACTTCTCAGAAATTAGTCATTTGAAAAAAAAAAAAGCTCTATGAGAGGCATATACTTTTATATTGCATGTCATTACTCTGAATTGTTTTCAATTGAAAACCTGAAAATATATTTTAAGAGTATACACATTCACATGAAACATTATATTTTTAATTAACTTTTTAAAAGAACAAGCTGTACATATCTGGGGTCTAGTGAGAGGCCTTACATTCTTTGCTAGGAACAGAACCAGAAAAACAAAACAAAACAAAAGAAACCACCACAACAACCAAAAAAAGCAATAAAAACAAATTATTTTCTATCACATTGCTGACTTTTCTGTAATAAAAGCAGTTTATAATAATTTAGAGAAAGTTATTTTATCTTTGCCTGAGAAATATTCAAACATTCAAAGAAATTTTCACTGATTTTTCACCCAAATATCAAAGGATGATTTTGTTCACTGGAAACTTTAAAGAAAAAAAAATGTTTTTCAAAAACAATTTAAATTCATTCAATTAATGACAATGGATTTGGGTGTTCAGGTAAAGTAAGCATTTTCTATAGAAAATTTGTAATTTTAAAGGAGAAAAGTTACTGGATCATCAAAGTACAGCTTTACCCCGAATATGTGAATTCATACATTGATGTCAGGATGGTCAAAGCTTGGGAAAAAAGAAAATTTTTCTTGAAGAAAACTCAAAGCCCTGAGTACCTACTTCAATGTACCCATGAGTCTTTCAGGCATGGAGTGACTATTCTGAAGAGCTCCCTGAGTTAATGAATATTTCAGCATTATTCGAAATGTAGCCATTTATCTAAGAAGACTTTCTGTTATTGCTGAATTTATTCATGGTAAATAGTCATTTTTCCTTCTCAGTCATAGATGTGTACAAGACAGTTTAACAAGTTGAACTTGACAGTTCCTTCTACCAGAGCCTGTTTTATTAGTTTCCCTTGAAATGAAGCATTTAATTGAATTTATTAAAAGTATGTGTGTAAAATATTGCCTTCTACTTTGTCCTCAGTAGCAAGAAAACTGATGATCTAGTTGCTTAACTTTGTTGGTTTCGACAAAATATCTCTAGGCTTCACATTTGTGTTTCCAGCTAAATTCAACATGACTGTTTATGATAGTGTTCCTCTATTTCCCTATTTCTTAACACTGTAATAGTATCTTATATTCTCCTACTTTACAAACACCTAAATATATTAATGTAGTAATTATCCCAATACACACAGACATGAAAAATGTTGATTCCAATCTTCATGGAACATAGTTTTCAATTCAGAAGTATTTCATAAACTTCATCCTGCTCTCATGGGGCTGTGACAGTTCTCTTGACTGATCCTTCTGTGCTTTATTTATTTCAAAGGTTTTTACATTTATTTCGGGAGTATTATGTCAAGAGTATAAATAACATTAAATTCCATTAGAATTAAATTTCATAAATTTGAGAGTTAGAGTTTTAAAATATTTTTCCCATCATTTCATACTTCCATGTAGAGATTCTAATAGAAATTACAACTTCTTTAAGCATTGTATGAATCAAAAATTTAAGATGTGGACTAAAAAGCTTCGGTAAAATACTCAAATTGGTGTCATGGCTGTGTTAATTAATGCAATTTTACCAAGTGACTACAAAACTCTGTATACACCCACACACCCACACATACACACACACACACACACACACATACATGTTTAAAGAAAGGAGTCTTGAAGATGTCAGTGATCAAATAAAATAATTAGTTTTAATTTGCTTTTAATTAACAAATATTTATTGCATATGTTAATGAACTCAAGCATAATGTTTCCAAATGCATGGTACACAGTGATCATATCTAATTATCTATCTTCTATTTTCATCCCTTGCCCTGCCCCAGCACCCTTCATATTCTTCAGAAATTACTATTGGGCTTCCATATTACTTTAAAAAAATCTCTAGGGTGCAAATAGCAAACATGGTAATAGAAAAAAATTTGTGCAGCCACAAAAAATCATTTGCAGGAATGAACTCTCCCCACATCTCAGAGACCATAAATTTTAACACCTGGCTAAATCTCCCTTTATCTCATTGTACACAATGAGATAAACAATCTCCAGCTATTGCCTTCACTATGCTGACCTTAATTTTTCCACAAACCATCCAATTGGCTTTAGTTTCCACCACCTAAAAACAGGTATTTCACTGAGATCATCAGAAACCACTATGGTGCCAAATCCCAAGGTCTCTCCTTTGCCACCCTGTAGTTCATTTTTAGTGGTTTTCAGAACAAGAGGTTCTGCCTTTCTTTTGAAAATTATCTCTTTCAGAAATCCAAGTCATGTCATTTCCCTGGTTTTCTATTTCTTCACTCTCTGTCTTCTTCATAGACTTTTCTTCTCCATTGCTAAATATAGATGTGTCCCCAGCTCAGAGAAATGCTTCCTGTACTCCTATATCTTCACCCACACCCAGGGTCATGCTCAGTTTCATGGAAGTATTTTACAAATTCCCCTGCCTCCCAACTATCCATTTTCTTCCCAGTACGCTCCTGTCACCTTCAGACATGTTCAAATGGATATCTAGGAGAAATCACAAACATCAACACAAAATCCTTCCTCAAGACTAGCACTCTTTTTCCTGCCTCATGTGGTCTTTGTGCCCC